>NC_081405.1:432251197-432326197 GCF_030272615.1 Cryptomeria japonica
GATTTGTAATAAAATATAAAATAAAATAAAATGAGGGGGAAATTATTTTCAAAATTTGAAAAGAATTACCTCCCCCCCCCCACCTTTCTCTATAGCCAATATGTAGGATTAATTAACCCCTAATATTGACTAGGGTAAAATTGGTTCTTAATGTAGACATTTTAGGGATTATAATTGAAATTGGGGATTAATTTTTATATAGCAATATTATTCTCATAATTGATTAAATTTTATTAACAAGGTTTATTAATGAGAATTTTATATAGTTATTTTCATATTTAAATAAATATGGATGTTTGGGTTAAAATTCCTTTGGGGGATTTTGTTAATGAAATTTATTAATTATTTAATGTAAAATTTTAGCCTATGAGGTCATTATTGGTCGAATATTTAATAGTTGAAATTTAAATGTCTTAGGGGATTTAAATTTGACTTTAATATAAAATATATTTATTGGCAAATATTTTATTTTATTGGTTAACTTTATTAGTTATATTTAAAAGTGTAATTGTGTTCGTTCAATTAATTATTTTTAATATAAGTCATCATTATTTTATTTAGCCTTGAGTATTTTAAATACTATTGAGATACTAAATATCTCTCAATTCTTTATTCGGGAATTTTAATTAGGGGAAATCAATTAATTTAGTTAAATTAATTAATTACGTTGTGACGACCCCTTTTAGGGAATAATTAGTCTTCTCTAATTATTGTTGCCATATTGATTTAGTTAATTAAATCAACTTTAGTAAACCACTCTTTAATCCTGAGTTAACCCTTAGTTAAGACAAAACTTATCTATTGCATTTTTAATGTAGATTATTTCATGTATTTATGTTGTTTTAAAAAAAAATTGGTGTTTCATTCTTGCCCAAAAGTTTGGGTGTGACATACCCCCAAAATGTCCCCCGCAAGCACCTAAATGTGCTTCTTCAAGAGAAATAGGGACTTCAGCCTTGTTTAAGCATAGAAGAAGAAGACCATTTTAAACCCTCCTATAAAGAACATTAGAAAAGATAATGTATCTAGCAACCAATTTGTGAATCCTAGCCCTAGTATTCTTATTCGCAGAATCAGGAAAGGTACCATCACTCAAATATCTCACAATATGTGAGTACCATTCATAATAATCTATAATGCAACAATATGCCACATCACTAGGATTATCAACAATAGCTGGAGTAGTGAAGTTGTAAATAGTGAATTTAAGATCTACCAAGGGGTCCTCCAGAGACACAAGAGAGGCAACGCATGCCATCGCATTAGCATATTGATTATCTTTTCAAGGAACGGTCTCCATCGTATAAGAATCAAATTTTTGCAACAAGGATAAAGCTAGATCTTTATATTGTGATAATTTGTCTTGCTCAGCTTGATAAACTCTTGTCACTTGTCTTATGATTAATTGAGAATCTCCATAAATATATAGTTGTTTCAAATTCAATTCCAAGGCTTCGTTAATTCCATCTATAAGAGATTCATATTCAGAAATGTTGTTGGTACATAAGAAATTGAGACGATATGATAAAGGAATAGGCTTATTTTTAGGAGAAATTAAGACCACCACTGCCCTCGATCATGTACGACACTTAGAGCCATCAAAGTACAGTTCCCAAGTCTCATCAAGCTCAATGGAAAGAATATATTCATTGGGAAAAGACTCTGGATTAGGTATGGAGAAGGGTGAAGGAGCATCAAATAAGTGATCAGGCAATGCTTGACCCTTTATTGCCTTTTGTAAGACAAACGTAAGGTCAACCTCAATCAACATCATAACCCACTTAGCTAAACGTCCAAAAAGGTTAGTTTTGGATAAAATATGTTTAATAGGATCGAATTTAATGATAACATGGATCTCAGCATTCAATAGATAATTCCTCAACTTTTGGGTTGCAAAGACTAAAGCAAGGCACTGTCTTTCTATTGCAGAATATTGGACTTCATAATTGAGTAGAGTGTGGCTTATGTAATAAACCGAGAATTATCTACCATCCTTATCACATTGTGCCAATAAGGTTGCAAGAGCTTGACTGGAAGCAGCGGTGTATAGAAGGAAAGGCTTAGTAGGATCAGCAGGTTGAAGCATAGGAGGATTGGCCAAATAAGTTTTTTAAGTCTTCAAATGCTTAGCGACAATCCTCATTCTATTGGAAATTGATATTCTTTTTAAGCAATTGTGTGAAGCGAAAGGTACGATCCGCAAGTTGAGAAATGAACCTATGAATAGCTTGGATCTTTCCTTGCAAACTTTTAGTTGAGAAACATTCTTAGGAGGTGGAATGTTGACAATAGCATCTATCTTCTTCGTATCCACCTCAACGCCATGATGTGAAACTATGAATCCTAATAGTTTTCCACTATCCACACTAAAAACATATTTTCAGGGATTCAAACGCATGTTATACTTACAAATTCTCTCAAATATTTGACGAAGGATCCTAACATGATCTGTACAAAGAATGGATTTGGCTAAGATGTAATCAACATAATCTTCTAAATTCTTATGCATATAGTCATGGAAGATGAGAGTCGTAGCATGATGATAGGTTGCGCCTACATTTTTCAATCCAAAAGGCATCACAATCCAACAAAATGTACCCCAAGGAGTGGTAAAAGTAGTTTCATATTGATCTTGGGGATTAATGAAGAATTGATTATATCTAGAGAAAACACCCATAAGGGATAATAAAGCATGCCCTGCTACCGAATCCACTATCATATTGATATCGTGAGAGGAATGTCATCCTTTAAAGAGGCCTTGTTTAAATCACAAACATCCATACACATCCTAATCTTGTTTTTAGTTTTAGCCACAGCCACAATGTTTGAAATCCATGGGGAATAATTGATAGGAAGAATGAATCCAGCATCCAACAGTTTTTCAATCTCAACTTTAACAAGTAATGCCACTTTAGGGTGAATCTTTCAAATCTTTTGCTTCAAAGGTTTGGCATCAGGAATTAGGACAATGTTATGGGTTACAATCTTAGGATCTACACCAAGCGTGTCAAAATATATCCAAGCAAAGATATCAGGGAATTCATGTAACAATTCAGCATATTGTTTTTGCTCTTCTTCATCAAGACATTTCCCTATCTTGATGATTTTATCTTCAACACAAGGATCCATCTTGATATCAATGGTGTCATTTATTAGGAGATTGCTTTGTTGAGGAGCATCTTTTAATTGAGGAAATTATTTAACTATCTCATCATTATTTATTTCTTTCCCAAAGTAATCTTCTGCATTTAGGCAATAGGGAAAATTGTGATTATGGTAATAACAACGAAGGTTGTCATAACCTACCAAGAATTCAGCTAAGGATTCATCGATAGAAAAAACATCCAAAGCGAAGACACAAGAAGGGTCGCAGTCAATATATTCTGGATTTTTTAGTGAGAGAGAAGTAAAAATGACATTAACACTAATAGATGGTCTCTTAGAGGCTTTAGTGCACTTGAAAGGATCATAACCAAGCCCAAATTCCATATCATGAAAGTTTTTTTTCAAGGGAACCTTAATCCTTTATTCTTGAGAACCACATCCATTTCCATTATATCCACACCTAGCCAGGATGTGAAAATCAGGACTATAAAAGCTAGTCATTTCCGAAGAAGGAGGATTTTCAAACAATGAAGGATCAAAATCCTCTAGACCAAAAACTAAGGGAGATTAAGTCTAAGAAACTGCCACAAAGTTATTACTCAATGGCCCAGACAAACTAGATTAATTTTTAGGTTCTTCTTCTTCTTTCTTCTTTTCGACCTTAGTTTCTCTAGGGGAAATTTTGTATTCCCCTACAAAAGTAGGATTGAAATCAAGGGATCCCCAATCATCTTCTACAAGAATATTTTCATGAGAGAAAGTGTTCTCAATCATAGAGTCGGGTTGAGAAGACTCTTCCTCAAGAATCTTATTTCCACTTGAGGAAGTATTGGGAATCGATCCAGATATAGGAGACAAGTTTGATGAACTAGTCACACTAATTAGAGTAGAAGTTTTAGAGGAATTGTCTAAGATAGTTGGGGAAGAATTGATTGAAGAGGATTTAGAACTTGATGTTGTTTGTAAACAAGATTGGAATCTTGTGTCACCTAACAAGGTGTATGTTGTATTGTTGTAAATGAACTTGATTTGCCTATGCAATGTAGAGGGAACAACTTGCATGCTATGAATCCAAGGTATCCCTAGCAACAAGCTGTATGTCAACTCTCCAGACATAACATGGATAGGATTAGGTAGATTAATAGGACCTACCTTAACAGGCAAGGTGATGATACCTAGTGAAGATTTAGTAACATTATCGAAGCCACAGATAGTGAGAAAATTAGGCTTAATAAGAGATGTATCAACATTGATCTTATGCAACAAGTTAATGCTACAAACATTAAGGCTAGAACCATTTTCCACTAGTGTTTGTCTTATCGTTCTATCATTTATGATAACCACAATCATTAAGGGATCATATTGTTATTGAAATTCACTAGAGGACATCTCATCTTGTGTAAGCACAAATTGAGCCTTAGGTGTTGTAATAGAGTGAATCAAAGAAGCCATATTATTGGATGTCACCGCGGGTGGTACATTCAATGTTTTCAAGGCATCTTGTAACATTCCATGATGAATCAAGGAATTTTGAAGAAAATCCCAAAGAGATATCTTGGTAGGAGTAGCTTTAAGTTGTTCCAGAAGATCATATTCATTACCAAGGGTTTGTGAAATACTTGGTGCTTGAGGTAGAATGAGTTGAGGATCGGGTAGAGGAGTCAGAACAACCGGAGGAGGGTTAGGTTACCTATTTTTTCTCATGTTATAGGTATGGGCAACTGCATTATAACTCTCCTTAGTTATTTGTCTAGCATAGCTATAAGGACTCTTAGTGGGATTCCTTCCTTGAACCGTAATGATAGGTTTGTTTGGAGTGATAAAGGAATCATGACTATATCCACCTTGAACCGTGAAAAGAGGTTGATTAGGAAGAGATGAACTTAGGGAAGGAAAAGCACCTTGGACAAAAAAAAGTGGTTTTCTATGTTCATTCACATTGATCATATTGATTAACCTTTTGGATGCATTATTCTTGTTTGAAACTTTAGGCAAAGACATAAAGTCATCAAGGGCATTAGCCAATAAAGCATGATCATAGTGATTGAAAGGATTATCTTTGGATTCAAAAGGATACATAACATCATAGAAGGAATAATGAGAGTCAACCATGTTTCTAGATCTATTGGAGGACTTGATAGGAATGTACCCATGAGAGGAATCATTCAACTTATCTTTCTCATCACCATGAAATGGCATAGTAACAAGGTTGATTATTTTTTCACAAAATGAGGGTTAGATGGCTTAGGGTTCAAAAAATCATCTAGAGCTTCATCTAATTCATCCTTACTAAACTCATAATCCATAAAATTGCATACATCATCAAAAGGAAGAACATCTTGCAAATAGAAATCTGACATTTTGAAATGAAAGTTGCATGAAACTTAAACACAATGCAAGCAAAATGAAAGAAACCTATCTATTTTTTTTGTGTTTTGAAATCAAATAAAATAAACTAGATCTAGATCTAACAATGCAATGCAATGCAATGCAAATTGGAATCACGTCAGGTTCACCAAAGACGTGTAGGGAAAAAATTAGACTAAGTATGGAAACCCTAATCCCACTCTCATACACACTCATGGAATACGGAAGAGCCTAGGGAGGTAACGCACATCGGCTACTTCTTATGAGAAAGAGAGAGTTGTGGATTATCCCTTAGGTTTTCTATTCCTTTTTTGTAAATGAGAGAGAGGAATGATGCACAATGCAATCTAACCTAGAAAGCAAGTAGGCAACCAAACCCTAATCTAAGAATGCAGATCAAAAAACAACTGATACACTATTGAAAAGTATATATCAAAAGGCAAAATCAGAGGTGCACCTGTGTCTAAAATTTGATAAAAAAATGTCTGGGACCAGGTGATAGTTCTGATACTTAATATAAGTACAGATCCAATAGCCAACAAGATGAGAGGGGGGGGTGAATCATACAAACTTAATCAACAATAAAAACATCAGATTCAACCTCGGTAACATATATCAGTCATATAACCAAAACTATCAAACATGCAAACTTAAAAGCATATGAACAATATAAACCTCATAACACCAGATTTAACGTGGAAACCCAAATAGGGAAAAACCACTGTGGGATTTCGGACCCACTAAGAAATATACTCTTCTAGAGTAAGCTCGGTTAAAATCAAATCCTGTTAAAGATTACAAACACATTGCTAGATGTGACCAGGTTAAGGGATTTCCCTTAGATCTGTTAGGATCTTCACCTTGTTAGAAGTGACCTTGTTAAAGGATTTCAAACACTCAAATAAGAATGTCACCTTGCTAGAGGATTTACATATAAGACTGTTAAGTCCACTCGGTTAAGAGATTTTTTGTCACTTTCAAAAAATAACAGTAATAAAATCTATCTGCAACTTCACATCTAAAATGCTAAAGAAGATTCCTATTTGTTCAATACAATCTAGACATAGAACTAATCTTGTCTATCTGTTGGGCTTCTATACTCTATTATTCTAACAGGTCTTCAAGCTTCTGTGCTTGGTAATCACTATGTAGCATCCATGTGCATACACTTGCCCGCACACATTGTTTATCAACAGTTTCCTATTTATAAACAATCTTCTAACCACTTAATCTCCTTGATCACATTTCTCATGATCAATTATAGCCATCAGATCTTCAATCTTGTCTAGGTTCAATGCATCTTTCAATCTGAAAACATTTTACCCTGCCTTGTAACTTGCATAATAGTCTTGGAACTTGTGCCAGGGTATTGCAGTTCAATCTGAGCTGTAGATCTTCATGCCAACTTTCCATTGCCTTAGATTTGTTAAAAAACTTCTTCCACGGCTTACCAATCATTGATCCGCTCTAGCTCATCAACTTCTTTCATTAAATACCGCATGTAAACATTTAATGCATTTAGTTATAGCTCGGTTACAACTTAGTAAATACTAAACTTCACTTGGTAGACATTCCACCTTCATTAACCGATAGCGATAACCTTACGGTTTACTAACTAGGTTCTTTGCCTGATAACATAGTATAGTATTAACCTTTACATTTTACAACATATGTATGATGTTAAAAAAATTTAAAACATCATGATCTCATCATTGTCTGACTCGGTAGAAGTTGCCCATTGAATACCTTATTCATCCCCTTATTCATCATATTCTTTCCGGTGTCTTTTACCGACCTCTATATAATCTTCATATCATACTTCTCAAGATATGGCAACATCATACTGAATTAGAAAATAAATTTCTTGACATCAATGACAAAATAATAATATCAAGATAGTAGAACATCTTTAATCAGTTATATCCATAATCATCAACAACCTTCTCAATATCCTTATTGAAATGTCAACAATCTTTCATTGTTTGTTATAATGCAATATTGCCAACACCAGGGTGCCACGCCACTGTCCTGATTCTGCAATTCTAGAGCTGAAACGGAGAGGACGGATTCTAGAGTCTGCAAAGTTTTGTTCTGCCAAGTTCTGCTGATAGAGGGTAGGACTAGGGAACCACACCCCTATCCTTGGAGTTTTTTCCAAGATCTGCAACCCAAAACTATCCCTATGTGCTCTTTCGGTCCCGAAACTTCCAACGACGCTCAGATCCGAACCTATACCTGAAGCTGAAAAAGAGGGTTTGGGGTGGCCATATAGGGTTTTTCCTTAGTCAAACCCCTATGCTGGTGATTTCCACCTCCATGAATAGCCGATAATGTACTGAAAATGTGTGTGCAAGAACCTTGTGTGTGTGCAAGATTCTAAGAATGAAAGTAAACAACCTAGAGCAACCCTAATTGCTTATAATTGACAAAGTAAATTCTCTAAATCCACAATGCAAAGTGATCTAAAGAATTAATGTGAATCAAAATTAATCTTATGCAAAGACATGAAAACAACATGAAACCATACCCAACCCCAAGGGAGATGTACAAGCCAATCGTTAGTCGGTGATCTCCTATTATTCTTCTACATCTTCAAAAGCCCCCAAATGATAAATGATACTTGATGAATGTTTGATGGATGAATGTTGAATATTGTTGAAGACTTAAAATATCTACTCTTTCCCTACAAAGAAGTCTCTTATGCTCCAAAAACCCACCCTTAGATTCTTAGAAGAAGACCCCTTCAAATGAAGAAAGAGAGCTCTTAAGTATGAAACCCTAGATCTTAATTTCATGTTTAGGCTAACCTAGGATTTGAATTTCCCACTGATATTTTAGGGTTAAGCATTATTATATCATAGGATTGTGTTCCCAAAATTTCAGGGAAAAATTCATAGACTATGTGCATTCCCGCCACAGTTTGACCAACTTTTCACCAAATTTTTAGGGTCGTTAGATATGTTGATATTAGAGCACATCCCAAAGTTAGAACTGATTTCAAGATGTTTTGATATGCGAAATCGGGCCTAAAGGTCAAAATAAAACATAATTAGGGTTTATGATTAAATGATTCATTGGAGGAATAAGATTGAAAGGAGCACACTTAGGGTAAAGGGCCCAACTTTATAATATGTAAAGTAATGAGACATGACCTTAGATTTAATTAAATTAATTAAGTAAATGCTTAAAAGGGAATGAGAAATGCAAGATGCAAGACACACTAAGGTGGGTGCTAACCTAAGTGTGAAATTGCACCACCCTAGCAAGGGTGTACAATTTAAGACACTACACACACACACAGAGAGATATATATATGTGTGTGTGTGTGTGTGTGTGTGTGTGTGTGTGTGTGTGTGTGTGTGTGTGTGTGTGTGTGTGTGTGTGTGTGTATGTATACATATATGTACAACACATCCACATACATAGTGGAAGGTATACATATGAATATGCACAGATAGCGGTATATATGTACGTATATATTTGTATGTATATAATTATATATGCACACTTGCATATATATGGTAGCAGATACATATATAGATGCGCATATACATATATAACTATATATATAGATACACACTGACACATATACAGATATATGCGCATTTAATCATACATATACCTATAAACAATATTCTAAGGGTAAAGCAAATAAATATACACAATGTATGTTGGGATGCATATAGGGATACAAATATATGCATATATACAAAACAGCATACAATGACAGGACAGAATAGGGCTGAAACTTTCACAAATGTGACAGAAATGCTCACCTATACACATATAATAGGATTATCTTAAAACTATATATACATACATACATATGCATATATATAGATATACAAATATGGATATAGATACATATGCATATAGGCATACATATATATATGCATATAGGAATAAACATAGATATATGCATATAGGTGCATATGTGTATACATAAATATACATGCATGTATACAGAAGTATATAAAAATGTATATAGATATATATGCATATGGGCATATATACATAGGGATCTCTCTATGTAGACTGTCGAGTCTCAGCATAGCTCCAAATATGTTCCTCTGATGGCTAAAATTTATTCTAATGAGTCCTCCTCATAGTCCACATCTCATTTGGTACATCAAGTCACAATATTGAGTATCAAATCAACTCATTTTATGCTTCGCCGATGACCCGATGACATCGCCCTCATACTTGTGCATCTTCATACCTCTCCAGTCTATTAGCATATGCTCCCTGATGAAACCTCCTTCTTGTTCATCATGTTGCAAAGCATATTGGGTGTCGAGACACCCTATGTTTCTTAGATGACCCGATGACATCGGGGTCCAACTTGTTTGTCTTTAGGTCTATCGGTTTATGCTCCCCCAATAAGGTTTCCTTCCTAACAACTACCTCAGCTTCCTCATCGGGTATCGGCATAGCAAAAAAATCCTCTTCTGAATAGCCGATGTCATCCCAATGACATCACCTTGTGCTCTTTTAGTCACTTCTTTCGGTGTAGGCTATCCTGATGAAACCTCATGATATTCACCCTATCGGGTATCGAGGTAGCTATTTCCTACACTATCTGATAACCTGATGATTTCAAAACATCCGCTCCACACTCCTTCATCGGTGCTCAGCTTGTCTTCCTCATCGGGTATCAACATAACCTGAAACACCTCTCCCCGATGGCTCAAGTTACCTCGATGACTATCGCATCATCGGAGTCAGTCCAGCCAATAAACAATGCCTTTATCACCCACTCCATCAAGTATCGGGGTAACATAGAATAACTATTAGCTTATGCTCCCTTGATAAGGTTTCCTTCCTAACAACTACCTCAGTTTCCTCATCAGTAATCGGCGTAGCGGAAAAATCTTCTTCCGAATAACCGATGTCACCCCGATGACATCACCTTGGTGCTATCATTCTGATAGCCTCCTCCTTTGTGCTCAGCTTGTCTTCCTCATCGAGTATAGACATAACCTAAAACACCTCTCCCTAATGACTCAATCCACCTCGATGACTATCGTGTCATCAAAGTAAGTCCAGTCGATAACACTTCCTTTGTCACCTAGTCCATCGGGTATCGAGGTAACATAGAATAATGATTTCCAATGAGTGATATGTCGATGACTGTCATGACAACCTCATCGACTATCAGGGTAACTTCTTCCCCATGCCTCTGATAGTGAACGCTATACTGATGACTTTCATGATATCGGTGTAGCTCTTCCCGAGAGATTAACAACTCATCAAAAACTTTCCTATTGATTGCACCCTGAGAAAATGCCATCGGGCGCACCGGTTTCTTTCACAAATAACCATGCTAATGGACTTCTGAAGCACTGAAAACATTCCTGAATGCACTCATGACCCTACTTCTGTGATGAATTACTATCAATCCTTTCCTGACCAGTGTTTATACCGCTAATATTATTGTAGATTGGGTAATCTTTCATAATATAGCCAACAATTTCTAATGTTGACTTAATATGAAAGAAACCTAGGCTATAATAACAACAGGGTTAAGTATGCAAAGATAATATTGGATCTTCTTCTCTGGAACTAACACTTAACAAAGTGGTTTTGTAGAAGGATTATTTTGAAAATCTATTTTTGCAGGATAATGAGAAGATGACAAATATGGCAACAGTGAACTAGGAAATGTGGCAAAAGTGAAATAGGATGTAACAGTAAACTAGGATGCTACCTATGAAGGGCTTTTTGATCAACCAGAATGTAGAATTTGTAAAAGATGGCAGCAGTGAACTAGGATGCTACCTATGAAGGGCTTTTGATCAGCTAGAATGTAGATTTTGTAAAAGATTATATGTAAATCATTAAAAGTTAGTAGTCACTGACTGGACCTATGGTCCCGGGAAAGGCCAAAGGATTTCTCCTCTCTGCTCTTTCCTACCGGTGCCCACACTGAGCGGAGATTGTAATAAAATTTATTAATAAAATATGGCTTAGGCCTTTTACCGAGCAATATATATATATATATATATATTCTTCTATTAAATAGTTAATTTGAAAAGATTAATTTATTTAATTCATTTTGTATCTTTCTATTAATTAATTTAATTGAAATATTTTATTAATTAATTCATCTATCATATTCCTCAAGTTAATTGAATATCTAAATATTTAATTATTGCCTTCAATCATTTGAATATCTAATATTTAATGATTATTCTCCTATCCTATAGTCTCAAATATTAAATGGTTTCTTAAATTATTTAATCTATTATCCAACTCACCTTCCATCTCCACTTCATCTTCCGTTTGCCAACTCATCCACCATATGGCTAAGGAAATTAATATTTCTTAAATATTAATTCATCATTTATCTTCAACCTCCAAACTTAATGAAATATTTTGTACGTACACATATTTCATAACCTCCTTCTATATTCTCTCAAACATCCCTACATCTTAGGAAGGACTTGAGTCCACTTGTCCTCTCATGCCTAAATCTTCTCCAACCATCCCTAGATTCCCTCAATTAGCAACCCAGTCAAGGTGAGATGAGTGACACTTGTCTTCTCCTTCTCCCTTTATCTCCACCTTCACCTTTTCTCATAGCCATCCAAATTTGTAGATTTGATCATGATCGTTTATCTGAACCACATCATCTTATCCTCTCAAGGTCTATAAAATCAAGAGTTTGAGTTGAGAGAGAGTTAGACTTCAAGTGAATTTGCAAGCCAATCATTTGTAAAACTTATGCATCTGTGAGTTTTAATCTTGAAGCAAATAGCATAATCATTTAGCATTGCATATCATAGTATCAGTTAACTACTAGTTATCAGTCCATTCTTCATATACCATCTTGGAAGCTATCAGTGCTTGTTTGAGAGTCAGTGCTTGTTTGAGAGCACAACATCTGTGACCAGGAATAGTGGAGTTAGGACACAATGAGACTTAAATCATGAAGGTAAAAATAGTATTTAATATCAATTTCATGTAGTTTCATTGGTTGAGTTTGGATTTCCTGTAGCATTTCTTTTGTATTTTGTGAAACTAACTTGTTGCAAGTAGCATTTTGAGGATGAAATTCAAGTCGACACACACACATATATATACACACATACAGACATACATACATATATACATACACATATATATGCATACATAAATACATAAATACATACATACATACATACATACATACATATATATATATATATACATATATATATACATATGTATATATATATATATGCACGTATGTATATATATACATACATATATATATATATATATATATATATCTATATATATATATATATGTATGTATATATATACATACGTGCATATATATATATATATATATATATATATTATATATATATATGTATGTATATATATACATACATGCATATATATATATATATATGCACGTATGTATATATATCTGTATATATATATATGTGTGTGTGTGTGTGTGTGTGTGTATGTATGTATGTATGTACACACACACACACACACACACACACACACACACACACACATATATATATGTATGTATGTATGTATATATGTATGTGTGTGTGTGTATATATATGTATGTGTGTGTGTGTATGTATATATTCGTATATATATATGTGTGTGTGTGTGTGTGTACACACAGATATACATATACATACATACATATATATATATGTATATTTATACATACATACATACATACATACATACATACATACATACATGACATATACATACATACATATATATATATATATATATATGTATGTGTGTGTGTGTAGATATACATATACATATATACATAAACATAAATATACACACATATACATACATACATATATGTGTGTGTGTGTGTACACACATACACATACATACATATATAAATATGTGTGTGTGTGTGTCTATGTGTGTGTAACATATCACGTGCACAAGTATAATGGATAATCTAATTCATTGCATGATCCAATAAAATGTGCATTACTAGAAGACTGCTATACTTGTGTAGCTCCTATAACAAAACCTTGACCATCATTGTTTGTGCAGTTTTATCCTTATCAATAAGTTTCAATTCCTTAAGGTTTGCATCCCAACACTTTGTTGAAAGCTTATTGTACATAAATTGCAAGACAATCCATGAGATACAAATTGTGTGGATCATGAGGCATTGCATATAGCCACAAGATTCCTCCAAGTCTATTCTTAATTAGATTCGATCTACTAGTGATAAGAAGAAAAGGGATGGGGTATTTATCAATGATGAAGGCCCATAAAAGACCATCAATTTATAGGTTTTTTTGTTCAAGTCTTCCAATCCATGTTTATTGAATCTTTTTCACCTTTGAATTTGACATGAGAAAAATTTGGTCCATGCATCCTGGGTCAATGTAGCTTTGTTTATTATACATATTTTTATTGACCTTCATGAATCATCTTTATATATTTGCATCATATATGGGGAGAAATCTATTAAATCTTTGTAGAAACCATATTGGGTTTAGTACATGGGCGAACATTATATAGGTGTTGAACCTCTTCCACCTTTATTTATTGGCTAATGATATATTTGCAAGGTGGGGTTTCTCTATTTAATGTTAAACTTCATTTAGTTGAGCATGCTACTATTGTATGTATATAGCACCACAAATTTAGGAGTGTTTGACTCCTCATATGTGATCACTATGAAAATTTGATATATGATAAATGTAATACATTTGAAATTTGCCTAAAAACATATTCTTTATTATTTTCTACTCCTGAACACTTCCTCATCTTTGACACTACCCATCAATGCCCCATCTCATAATCATATGTTACAAGAGCTCTTGTAACTTAATCATCCTATCCAATCGAATGAAGTGGATTGTATATATTGTTTTGATGGGTTTGATAAAATTTTGTCTTGGAGAACTTCAATAGTAAATATTATATATGGATTTATAGATAAAAATTTGCATATCTCTCATATAAATTATGTCCTATTTGATTCACTCGATTTTTCCAATGAATTTTTCATGGTATGCATGAAAAGATCCAGTATATATGTTGATAGATAGCATCAATTTTATTTTTGTTTTCCCTATATATGTGCTACATTTGTCAATAATTTGCATGACTTTGTTGTGGGGCTAATATTTTCAATGGTCTCTTTTAGGATTTGAATTGTAGCTTTTCATTCTTGCTAGCCAAACAATTAATTATGAAAGGAAGCAATGCCCCTCCTTAAATGTAACTAAGGTATTAGTGAGTGAATGGTGTTGAGATTAAGGTGTCTCAACCTTGGAGTCCTTACATTGATTTTTTTATTTTAATTAATTAAATGTTGTTGCATAATGGATTTATCCAAAGTTCCATGGAGTTTGGGGATGTTGAGACAGGGGGATGACAGTGGGGGGTGGCGGGAGAGTGGTGCTGACATAATACATATAGTAATTGAAAATTTAGTTTTAAAAAGAAAAAGATTTATATCATAATAAGTAGAGTCTAGTATTCAAATGACAAATGTCAAAATATCAAATATAGACATTGGAACAAGAATTTTCAACAATTTCATTTCATAATCATCTTAATCATGATCCAATGTTCATCAAAATTATAATCAACTCATCAATTTATCAAGATTCAATAATGTTCAAACTTCAAACATCAAAAACAAAATACTAAAGAGTAAAATATTATAAGTATAAACTCTATAAGTAGAGTCTAATGACTTTGATCATCCCCGAGCTCCTCGCCAAACTCCTCAATGTCCTCATCACTCACACTACTAGACCCCACATTCTGAAGCTCATCTATACCAATACCAACAAGTCATACCTATGTAGCATCATCATCAATTTGTGTTGTCTCTTTTGTCTCTACATCACATCTAGCTATTGGACTCTCCTTTTATGTGGATGTGTTGGGGTCAATGATATGCAACACACTATGTTCTACCACAAGATTCTCTACCCTCCTGGAAGTAATCATGTTCCTCTTAACAGAGTGGATGAAGTTGCAAGTAGACAAGTTCCTCTTAGCAATAAAAGAACTAGAAACCTAGGATAGTGAACAAATGGATAGAGTAGCTATCAAATATTTAGGCGCATGCATAGTTGGTGCAGGAGCACCTAAGTTTTCTTGATGAAATTTTGAAGTGAATGATCCTCATAGGGTCAAGGATTGAATAAAGGACTACTGAAGAGTCCAAAAGTGTGTTTTGAGGTTGTTTTTAGTTTGATTGTCTTTAGTCTTAGCTTGTTTATTTAGTTTTGGCCTATGTGCCTTTGTAAGCCTAAAATGGCATCATATATCAAAATTGTGTAAAACTCCTTGTAAGGCATCATAAGACTTTTGGAAATGTTTATTTGATTTTAGGAAACCATCCTAGGGGGTCAAGAGTGTGTAGATATACAAAAATTGCAAAAATGCATTGTGGAGGAAAAGTTGTCATGTTGGCTTAACAACATTTTGCAACAATGTGAGCAATTTTTCAAAAATGCTCAAATCGGTATTTAGAGGACCCATTGGTGGTTTGTTTTTATTGAGTGTGAATATATAAGGCCTCTCAAAACATTGTAGAGGATTTGGAAGATCAAAAGATTGAATTTTGAATAGCAACTTGAGACAATTTCCTTATTTCCTCAATAAATTTGCAAAATTGTTTATTGCAATCTGTACCAGATGGATTGATTTCCATACTATACTATTATGGATTCTTAGTCTATGTTTTTGTGGTGCTTAGAAAGTATTTGTGTTCACTCATAGTGTAGGTTTAGTTGGTGTAAAGAAATTCTTTCTAGATTATACTGCTCTTGGCCCGAGTAAGGGGTTAAAGCCCTAAAAATGGCTCCAACTTGAATTCCCTATGTGGTTTCTCTATTCCCTTCAGGATTAGAGTAATGGAGTTTGTATATAGTGTAAATATTCCATTTTGTGCCCTGGAAGTTGCTTTGAATCATTTTACCATCATGTCCTTGGTGAGCTCTGTCATAGCTCAGCTAGGGAACAAGATTGCTATTTTTACTATTTCTTGTAGGGATGATCAAATGTGATTAAGCCAAGTGATTGGAAAGTAAGATGGTTGTCTTACAGAGTCTCAGTGTGAGTGTAGAGGTTGGACAGGGTGTGGAGACCTATAAAACCCATTGGTGAGATCTTACAAGCTTAAAACCCTTCAAAAGAGCCATTTTGGGGGTCATACATGTACAGACATATCAGATCAACTCATCTTCTAAATCTTTAAGAGTGTACAAATGGGTATCCAAATCACAAAAGCTTCTAGGGGGTCATTTAGAATTTTTTAGCACAAAAGAGAAAAAATCATGAAGATAGGGCTAAAAGGGGCTCATAGGGCTACTAGGCCTTGAAAATAGGAATCTATGAAAGCGATAGATAATTGAAGGGAAGAAAACTTCAAAATCACATGGTAGGAGTTTTCAAACCATCTCAGACTCCTCCTAGTCCCCTGCAAGTGAAGGATAAAGAATTAGACATGTTGGTGGTTGAACTTACTCTTGTGAGTCCTAACCTTGATTGAGTCATAAGAGCAAACACACTGGTAGAGAGTCCTCCAAAGGATTTTGGGGGTTGGTGTTGAAACAAGCAAGGAAAGAAGGGCATAGGACAAACAAGGAAGCCCACAATGATACCTATTCTTAGAGTATGAGCCAAATTGCACTTCTTTGTGAGAGTCTCCCTATCAAATTGGTATCAGAGCCCAACAAGACTTGGGAAGGAACTAGTTGATGTTAGAGACTAAGTCAGTGGGTGAAAATAGTTTTAGAATGGTGACTAATGTAGAATTAGCCAAAAGGGTAGAAGACCAAGAGGAAGAGAATAGACTCCTTAGGGAAAAGTTGCAATGATTGGAGAATAAACTAGGTGAAGTAGAAGACAAAACCGAGAAGGTGAATATCAAAGTCAATGAAGAAAAGGGTAAATATGTGGTAGAGGAGGATGGTACACCTGAACCTAGTCCTATCTTACCAGAAGAACCTTTCCTTAGAGCCATCAAAGCCTTAGGAGGTAATTCCCTAGAATGAGTGTCACTTTTTTATGGAAAAATGGAACCAGAAGTGGTTATGGAATGGATTGAAGGGTTAGAGAATCAATTTGAATGTGATGGAATTAGTGAAGCACAAAAGGTGAAGGTAGCCGAATCTAGATTGAGAGGAGCAGCCTTGAGTTGGTGGAAGTTCATCCAAGAGGAGAGACAAAAGGAGGGTAAGAACCCAATTTCCACTTGGAAAGAATGTTAGCCAAGGTGAGAGAAGCCTATATCCAAGAAGACTATGAAATTCAACTACATAAGAGAAGACAAAATTTGAGACAAAGAGAACTAGATGTGAGCAGCTACACTGAAGAATTTCAAAATTTGTGTTTGAGATCCAAGGTGGTAGAAGATGAAAGCATCAAGGTTTCCAGGTACTTGAATGGATTGCGGTGGAATATCCAAGAAGAGTTAAGATTGTTGCGTTCTAGTACTATCCACAAGTGCTATCAATTGGCACTCAAGGTGTAAGAGAATAGTAAAAAGAAACAAGAACAAGGTAATAGAGACAAAGGTAGCTATGCTAGAAGAGGTGTAGACCAAATATCCCAAGGGGAATCCAAGTTGGTAGAGAAAAGTGGGGATTCAAATAGAAAGAGCAGCTATAGAGGAAGGGGATCTAGAAACTCTAGTAGAGGAAGGCCAGTAGATCAGGAAGAAGGTCCTATTTCTCTACAATGAAGTTCTACAACTATCATCAACTTGGACACCCGGCCTATAGATGTCCTAAGAAGTCTTCTTCATCCCAAGGAGGTGAAAGGAGAGTGAGTTATATCCAAGAGGATGCAGCAAATGTGAAGACATTAGAAGTGAGCTTAGATTTCAAAGTTAGAGACAACCACGTGATAAGAAGACTTTTGATCAAAGAACTGGTAAACGAGGAACCTAGTCAAAGAAGTTCCTTGTTTACAATAAAGTGAAAGATCATGGGTAAAGTGTGTAGAGTGGTGGTGGATTCAGGGTCCACTGATAACATAGTGTCAGAAGAAGCATTCAACAAACTCAAACTACAAAGAATCCCACATAGTGATCCTTATAGGGTTACTTGGCTCAACAAGGGGAAACATGTTTTGATGAATGAGAAAACTTGGGTAGAGTTCACCATAGGAGGCTACAAAGACAAGATTTTGTGTGATATCTTTCCAATGGATGCATGCCACCTACTCCTAGGTAGGCCTTGGCAATTTGATAGAAAAGCAATACACCATGGACAAAAGAATTCCTACACCTTTCAAAAAGGAGTTACGTATAAAATTCAGTCCATAGGAGATGAAGAAGAGGGTGGATATAAGGGTTCAAATGTCCTACTAGTTGGTGAGAAGGAGTTCATAAACACTCTCAAAGAAGGAGAAGGAGTGGGGTTTGCACTTGTTGTGAAACCAAATGAGGAAAAGAAGGACAAGAAAATTTGTTTTCCTAATGAAGTGCAGCAAATACTCAATAAATTTAAGGAGATCATAAGTGATGGAACACCTGCTACTTTTCCTCCTCAATGAGCCATAAGTCATCAGATTAACTTTATACCCCGAGCCTCACTACCTAATAAAGAAGCCTACAAAATGACATCAGAGCAGAATAAAGAAGTAGCTAAGAAAATCCAAGAACTTTTGGATAATGATCTGATAAGAAAGAGCATCATCCCATGTGCACTTCCCACCATTTTGGCACCTAAGAAAGGAGGTACTTGGAGACTTTGTACTGACTCAAGTGCCATCAACCGGATTACAATCAGATATAGGTTTCATATTCCAAGAATTGAAGATTTGATGGATTGTTTAGTGGGTGATAAATATTTCACCAAGATAGACCTCAAGAGTGGCTACCACCAAATCAGAATCAATGAGGAAGATGAGTGGAAGACAACATTCAAAACCACAGAAGGTCTTAATGAATGGCTTGTTATGCCATTTGGACTCACAAATGCCCCTAGCACATTCATGAGACTCATGAATGAAGTTCTCAAAGATTACACTGGTAAATTTTTTGTTGTTTATCTATATGACATCTTGATTTTTAGTAAATTTAAAGAAGAACATCTTAGGGATATAGAGATTGTATTAAAGAAGTTATGTGATGAGCAACTAACTATCAATTTGGAGAAATGTGAATTCATGAAACAAGAGTTGTTATATCTTTGGTTCATAATCTCAAGTGGTGATTTGAAGATGGATACCTCAAAGGTGGAAGCCATAATCAGTTGGCCTACACCTAAAACAGAAAGTGAAGTGAGGAGTTTTCATGGTTTGGCTCAATTTTACAGGAAGTTCATTAGAGGGTTGAGTGAGATATGTGCAGCTATGCTTGATACAATCAAAGGACGTGTAAAGACTAAGTTTCAATGGAAAAAAGAGGCACATAAAGGATTTGTACTCTTGAAGACAAATGTGAATACTCAACCTATCCTTGTTCTCCCAATCTTTGATAAACTCTTCACCATTGAATGTGATGCAAGCAACATAGTTGTTGGAGCAGTTCTAAGCCAAGACAATAGACCGGTTGCATTTTTCAGTGAAAAACTCAATGAAGCCAAGAAAAAATATTCTCCTTATGATTTGGAATTATATGCACTTTTTCAATCACTTAGAAAATGGAGGCATTACTTATTTCCTAAATAATTTATGGTTTATATTGATAACCAAGCTCTTAGTTTCCTCAACTCCCAAGAAAAGTTGAATCATAGGTATATCAAATGGGTAGAGTAATTGCAATCTTATACTTTTACCATTAAGCATAAGAAAGGTCAATTGAATAAGGTTGTTGATGCATTAAGTAGAATTTTACTAACAGTTCAAGAAGTGTAGCTCAAGAGCATTAGGGTTGATAGTTTCAAAGGGCTATATCAAGATGATGAAGACTTTGCTAACATCTACAAGGTTTGCCAAGAGTTTGGGAATAATTTTCATAGTGAATATGCAAATTTTACTTTGCAAGATGGTCTTTTATTTAAAGGAGGACAACTTTGTGTGCAAAGAGGGTCCATGAGGGATAATTTGACGCAAGAGAAACACAATGGTTGCTTAAGTGGTCATTTTGGGTTGAATAAAACCTTGGAACTTGTTCAAAGGTTATATTATTGGCTAAAAATGCAAAGGGATATCAGAAAATATGTTGAACAATGTATTGTTTGTCAAAAGGAAAAGGGAACCTCTTCTAATGTTGGGCTCTATCAGCCATTACCTATCCAAAACTGGCCATGGAAGTGTGTAAGTATGGATTTTCTTGTTGGTTTACCCAAGACCAAAACTGGATTTGATAGTATCTATGTTGTAGTAGATAGATTCAATAAAATGGCCCATTTTATTTCATGTAAGGTGACTCATGATTCTAGTCATATTGCTCATTTCTTTTTCAAAGAGGTCATTCAGATTCATGGTTTGCCAATCAGCATAGTGTCGGATAGAGATACCAAATTCATTGGTCATTTTTGGAAAACTTTATGGCAGAGATTGGGTACTAACTTGTATTTTAGCTCAGCATACCATCCCCAAATAGATGGTCAAACAGAGGTGGTAAATAAGACACTTGGGAACCTTCGCAGATGTTTGACAAAGGAATATGGACAAGCTTGGGATCAAATCATCCATCAAGCTCAATTTTCTTACAATGACAGTGTGAATAGATCAACCGGTAAGAGTCCTTTTGAGATAGTTTATGGGATTCATCTAAGAGGTGTGTTGGAGCTTAGAGACCTTGAAAGTATGGAGTAAAGGAGCTGACATGTTGTTGATATGGCTCAGTCCATGAAGGAGATTCATGAGAAAGTTAGGCAGGCTTTACAAGAAAACTCTCAAAGAATCAAGGACAAAGTGGATGAAAAGAGGAAGAATGTACAATTTGATGTTGGTGACTTGGTAATGGTTCACTTGAAAAAATAAAGGCTTCAAAAAGGTGTCCCTAGCAAGCTTCAAATGAGAAGGATTGGACCTTGTAAGGTCTTGGCCAAATATGGACAAAATTCTTACAAAATTGATCTACCCAGGGACATAGCTTTGTCTCCTATTTTCAATGTTGCAGACTTGTTGCAGTACAAAGGCACACTTCCAAAGGAATACATTAGAGTCTCATATGTCTCTCAATCACTTTTTGACCTGCCTTTGCCACCTCCAACCATGCTACAAGCGGAGAAGGTGTTGGACTCAACAATTCTCAAGAAGACTAGGCACACTGCCTACATGGAGCATTTGGTTAAATGGCAACATCTTCCAGAATCTGGCACCACTTGGGTACCTGAAGCAAACTTTCCAAAGGTTGTACTTGACCTCTCTTTGTTGCCTAAAGGAGTCACCTGACTTCTTTCTCATTGGGGGAGTATGGTGTAGGAGCACCTGAGGTTTCTTGATGAAATTTTAGAGTGAATGATCCTCATAGGATCAAGGATTGAATAAAGGACTATTGAAGAGTCAAAAAGTGTGTTTTGAGGTTGTTTGTAGCTTTATTGTCTTTAGTCTTAGCTTGTTTATTTAGTTTTGGCCTATGTGCCTTTGTAAGCCTAAAATGGTATCATATAGAAAATTTGTGTAAAACTCCTTCTAAGGCCTCATAAGGCTTTTGGAAATGTTTATTTGATGTTAGGAAACCATCCTAGGGGGTCAAGAGTGTGTAGATATGCAAAAATTGTAAAAATGCATTATGGAGGAAAAGTTGTCATGTTGGCTTGACAACATTTTGCAACAATGTGAGCATTTTTTTAAAAAGGCTCAAATCAGTATTTAGAGGACCCATTGGTGGTTGTTTTTTATTGAGTATGAATATATAAGGCCTCTCAAAACATTTTAAAGGAGTTGGAAGATCAAAAGATTGAATTTTGAATAGCAACTTGAGACAATTTTCTGATATCTTCAATAAATTTGCAAAATTGTTTATTGTGGTTTGTACCAAATGGATTGATTTCCATACTGTACCTTCATGGATGCTTAGTTTGTGTTGTTGTGGTGTTTAGAAATTATTTATGTTCACTCATTATGTAGGTTTAGTTGGTGTAAAGTAATTCTTTCTAGATTATACTGCTCTCGGCCTGAGTAAGGGGTTAAAGCCCTAAAAATGGCTCCAACTTGAATTCCCTTTGGGATTCGAGTAATGGAGTATGTATATAGTGTAAATATTCCATTTTTTTCCTTGGAAGTTTCTTTGGATTATTTTACCATCATGTCCTAGGCATGCTCTGCCATAGCCCGACTAGGGAACATGACTGCTATTTTTACTATTTCTTGCAGGGGTGATCAAATGTGATTGAGCCAAGTGATTGGCAAGGAAGATGGTTGTCTTGCAAAGTCTCAATGTGATTGTAGAGGTTGGACAGGGTGTGGAGACCTATAAAACCCATTGGTGAGAACATACAAGCCTAAAACCCTTCAAAAGAGCCATTTTGGGGGTCGTACCTATACGAACATATCAGACCACCTCATCTCCTAAATCTTTAAGAGTTTCCAAATGGGTATCCAGATCACAAAATCTTCTGGGGGGTCATTTAGAATTTTTTAGCACAAAAGAGCAAAAACCGTGAAGATAGGGCTAAAAGGGGCTCATAGGGCTACTAGGCCTTGAAAACAGGAATCTATGAAAGTGATAGAGAAATGAAGGGAATCAAACTTCAAAACCACATGGTAGGAGTTGTCAAACCATCTCAGAATCCTCCTAGACCCTGCAAATAAAGGATAAGGAATTAGACATGTTGGTGGTTGTACTTACTCCTGTGAGTCCTAACCTTGATTGAGTAACAAGAGCAAACACACTGGTGGAGAGTTCTCCAAAGGCATTTGGGAGTTGGTGTTGAAACAAGAAAGGAAAGAAGGGCATAGGACAAACAAGGAAGCCCACAATGAGACCTATTCCTAGAGTATGAGCCAAATTGCACTTCTTTGTGAGAGTCTCCCTATCAAAGTGGTTCTTTTAGGATCCTTTTAGTTTTTGTTGCTATCTTGGTGGGCCTAAGGCTTTTTCTTTGTAATTTTATGATTTCTGAATAAATCTTTACCCCTTTTTTTCAAAAAAAATAAAAAATTATGTTGATTATTCAAAGTTTCAAAGTTTCTAATAGTCTAATAGTGATAATGATGTCGATTATTCAAGCAAACAACAATTTTTCTAAGTTTTTTTTCTAAGTTTCTTAGTTTCTAATAGTTGCAATTTGATTCTTGAATCTTGATCAATGAACAATTTTCTTTTTTAAATAATTTAGAATGGAAAATGCCTACCTTCAATCTTGTAGCAAGAATGAAGAATCTTCCTAATCCTCTTCCAATCTTGTTGATTAAATATCTAGACATTCTACTTGTAGTTGTAGAACTTGCAATTCATCTCTTGTTTCCTAAGATTCAATTTCCAAGCTAAGTAAATGTCTTTGTGGTTTCAAATGAGACTAAATGTCTCTTTTATGAGCTTTAGGCAAGTTAGAATTAGGGTGGTTGCACTTTTGGTTTTTTTTTTTCCTTTTTTTTGAAAAGACACTAAACTCTTTTCTTACATAAGAAACTTTAGGGCATCCCCTTCCCTATCAAGGGATGTCTAAACGTCCCCCCATGATGTCCCGTTTATGAGAAACATCTCACCATCTCTAAGAAACACTGGAAATGTCTTTGATTTGGCTAGGAAATGCAACAAAGGTGGAGGTGTGGTGGAGAGACATCTTGGAGGTGCTCCCTCATCCTAGAAGCTTCATGCTTTTTGGGGGGATGCATCCCCATGGAACACTAGATTTATCATAAGTTGTTAATTTCATAACTTGTCATTCACTTTATGGGACCTCTTGGTGAAATGGCATGTGATGAGATGGCATAATCCATTTTTAGGAATTTGGTGTCCACTTGTAAGATTTTACATTTTTGGAATAAGATGTCATATAATTCCATTTTGGAGTGGAAATTGATCTAGAAATTTCCTATGTTGACTAAAGAGTCTTGGTTTGAAATCTATATTATGGATTGGAGTTAATATTTAGTAGTTGGCATTTGTGATGGGTTGGAGTTAATGTTTAGCAGTTGGCATTTATGGTGGAGTTCACTTTTGATAAGTGGTGTGAGGTAAGGAAAGAGCCTATTCTTGGTTATGGGAGTTTCTATATTGAACTTGCATTTTATTTGGCAAGATGACCATTTTGATTGAGATAGGTGTTAGTGCTTTGGAAAGTTGCTTATGCTCCCAAAAGTATTCTTGGATCCTATAATAGTGTAAAGACTCTTGAGGAGCATAGCTTTGAGGTTGTATTGTAATTGTTGTTATTGTTGATTAATACAATTGAGTTGAGTGTTTGGAGTGTGGGTTTTTCCCCGAAAGGATTTTCCTTCGTATATGTTGTGTTAAGATTTTATTATGTTTTACTTAGATGTGCATCTAATTTTATAATTGTTAAAGGGTTTGGATTTTTTTTGCATTCACTCTATAGATCAATGTAGGAAGTTTTATTCCACTACTTGGTTTCCTTTCAAATGGTGTATAATATTTTGATCACCCATATGTGATCTTAGTTGTGGGTTTTGTTGGGTTTTTTGTATTGATCTAAGTTTCAATGGGAGTTTTTCATAAGTGTTTTTCTTAATATCCTATTGTAGAAACATATGGCAAGCACATTTGAAAAGATTGAAATGGAGGATGATTATTTTGACAAAGTATTGTTTGCAGCTTAGGTGATGCAAGCATCTAAATATGTGTGGTTAATAGACTCTAGAGCATTTTTCACGATGTCACATAGAGATTGGTTCTCAAAATATGAAGAATTTAACAGTGGATATTTGTATCTCGATGATGATTATCATTTAGAAATAATTGGTCATGCAAAGTTTGAATTAAATTCCCTGATTGCAGAGTGAAGGGATTTGTTGGTGTGTTGAATATCCAGAGTTTGGTATGAAACCTCCTTTCAATAAGTAAATTCAATGATAAGGGTGTGAAAGTTGTCTTCTCAAGTGGATAATGTAAGATGACTAGAGGGGCTATGGTTTTTGCTAGAGGAGCCCCGATAGGAACCCTGTACAAGTTGGATGTGTGCTTGGTGTAGTGCAATAGTTCTTTTGATAAGTCGAAGAAGAAAAAATATTTAGATTATTCATCCTCACCATTGGATAAAGCAGTGAAGAATTTTTTTGCATCTACTTTTAATGGTCATTCTTTTTGGGTACTTAAGGGTCCTTATTCTTTGGAAGAGAATCTTCCTACAGAGAAGACGGTGTTATGTCACTGGAGACTAAACCATATTGGTGAGAAGGGTCTCTAAACCTTATAATCTAAGAGCCTTGTAGAAGGCCTTGAAGATTGCAATCTCAAGTTCAACTTATGTGAACATTGTATCTTTGGTAAGTAAAGCCATGTGAAATTTTATAAAATATCTCATAAGTCTTCTAGGGTGTTGAGCTACATTCATGCGGATGTGTTTGGTCCTATAAATGTTCCCTTTTTTATAAAAATTTGTATACTTTGTATCTTTTGCATATGATTATAGTAGAAGAACATTTTTAATTTCCTTAGGAGTAAGGATGAAGTCTTTAGTTGATTTAAGGAGCTTAAATAATTGGTTTGAAAATCAGACCGATAGAAAGATTAAATATTTGAGAACTAACAATGGTGATGAGTTTTCTTCTGCACAATTTGATAAGTTTTGTAAAGAGCACAAGATTGAAAGAAATAAGTGTTGGAGTTTCATCATTGATGCTTTTGTCTTTTGGTAAAGGATAATTTTGTGTATAGGCTATACCAATTGTCATTGATGTCAACATACTTTTGTTGACCTATGATGTTGTTGCTTCGATATCTTTGTGACTCTGTTTGTCATGTTTTCTTTGTGTTGCTCTGCAATTGTAGATATGGGATTGTAATTTGGGTAATACACTCATGAATATCATATGTACCTATATTCTAGTTTCCATGTGTTATGGATCTTCAGAATGTGAGATAACTAGTTTGGTAGTTTGGCCCATCTATTTCTTTATTTCTCTGGAACAAAATAGTATGTCTAGACCTTTGCATTTCATCAATTGATTATTTTTGGTCCTCCAGTTTTGGGACATGATTAAGCATTGTGAATAACATTCGTATTCCAGTTGGAATTAACTTTTGTTATATCTTGGCCTACCTATGTAAGTGAAATGTATGATAAATATTGTGGTAGCATGTACAATATTTTCTTTGTATGGCATGTGTGGCTGACTTGATATATGGATCAATATATATATGTGATATACCATTTTTGTGATAACATCATACATAGAAGAACATCGAGAAAAAGAGAGATACAGATATAGAAGTGCAACGTTGTGATTGAATGTTATATGTGAGTAAAGAAGATGTGTATGAACTTTGAAAAGTCTGTCTACTAAGCCTAATTGGAACTGTACTCCATGCATATGTTAGATGCAACTATAATAGTTCATTTTGTCTACTTGTTCTCTTTTGGGCAGCAAGGCCTTCGGTAGTGAACCTTCATCCTTGCTCAGTGAGCCTTATGTAGTGATCCTTGCAGTGAGCATTTTGTAATATTTAATAACTAGTTATATTATATTGAGAGTTAACCATCTCGGTGGTTTTTCCCTAATGGGTTTCCATGAAAAAATCTAGTGTGCTCTTGTATATGTTGTTGTGGATGGTATCTCTATTTTTTTTGCTTACTTGATCATTCATTTCTTTCTATTACATGCTTATCAATGAAAATCTGCAAAGTGATAATTGAGTTGATTTAAAGTTTACAAAGGCAATATTGATTCACCGCCCCCACTCTCTTAGTATTCTAACTATTCAACAATTGGTATCAGAGATTGGTTCCTTGTTTTAGCTTAACTACTTAAGGGAGATCTTGTTTTTTTAATAGATGTCTCTGAGTTAAGTCTTGAAGAAATTCAAATGGATGGAGAATTAAAAATTTCTCTTGAAGATCTTGAGAATATGGAAATTGAAAACAAAGATTTGAAAGAGAATATCAAAGAAGAAAATTAATGCATCTGAAAACTAAGGGAGAAAATCAAGAAGCTTAGAGAAATATATAAAGAGGTCGGCAAGAAATTGAAAAAAATAAATGAAACAATCGTCAAACTAAAGTTACAAGTTGAGGAAATCAATAAAACTGAGGAATGTCTGAATGACTAAATCAAACATAAGGCTAAAGAATGTGCAAGACTAGAATAGGAAGTTGTAACCCTAATATTTGAAGACAAATTCAAGGAAAGTACTAAGAGACTTGATGAAATGATGGCTATACAGAAATCTCCAAAAGATAAAAGATGATTAGGTTTGGAGGCTACTGAATGCTCAAATCAATGGGCCAAAGATAAATGGAAGATGAAGTAGAATGAATTAGAACAATGCACTGAAGAAGAAAACAAAGGAAGGCAGCCTTGAAATCAAAGAAGTTCTGCAAGAAAACATCCAGTTAGACAACCTAATTCTCAAAGGTACCCTTCATTCAATGGCTATTTTTTTCCCTATAATAAATTCGGACATAAAGCTCTAGAATGTAGAAACGGAATGAATCAAAATGTTCAATGTTTTACTTGCAATAGATTCGCTCATAAGGCTAGTGATTGTAGAAGTCGAATTATGGATGGAATAAATAAATTCTTTTATGATAATTGTTAGTTATGCAATAGTTTTGGCCACAAGGATAATCAATGTAAATTTATAATGACTACAAGAAATTTAGGATAGAGGAATATCAAGTGCTTTAATTGAAATAGGTTTGGTCATATGGTTGAAACATGTAGAAGCAAGAATATGAGGAAAGATAATTCAGTAAAAATAAATTAACATGTAAAGAAGATTAATGTTGAAGGAGTGAGGAATGAAATGAAAAATATTTGGAGAAAAAAATAAATAGATTTGACAAAAAATGTAGTTGCATTTGGCTTTGCTGTAGAGATCCCCTTTGAAAACTACTTCGGAAGCTTTGGCTCAAGGGGGAGATACAATAAAGATCTTTTTCACCCGCCGAAGAGGTTGATGTAGTTGTTACAGCATGTTGATATGTTGAATAAATTGATGTACTTGAACTCCTGGTGAAGATTACGATAGAAAGTATTGTAATGCAATAGATTGCGAAGCTTCAAAAAGTTATTGTTCACACATGCAGAAATGTTTAGAAGCTTTTTAGTGATATGATGATTTTGGCAGCAAAACCCTAGTTTATTCAGCAAAGTACATAAAGTTTTCATATGTTCATCTTGTTATTGGTGAATTAGCAAATTTGAGGAGCAGAAAGAAATATTCAAGCAAAATTGCTATCAACAGAGCTAAGGTGTTTACAAATTCTATCTCATTGATTCCATCAAGTTGTTAGTTGTGAAGATGAATCTCGACTTGAATTCAAGAAATTTATAAAAGAGTCGATAAGAGATGTTTCGGTTGGTACATTTTTGTTAATACCGGCTAGGGTAGTATGTCTTGAAGATATATACAAGTTTCTTGATGTACAAATTGTGGAGTATGGCAATGTAAAAATAAAAAAAATTGAAGACTTTCCAAAGAAAATTTATAATTGGTCACTAAGTTAGGGCACAAGGGTTTAGATATTTGGAGTGAATTTTTTATGATAGTTGATGAACAATTGGTCAAGATTGTGTTGAGAAAAATTCATGATGACTGCTTTTGGCTAGATAAACTATATCAAATTACAAAGGAATCTCTAAAGGTTGTTACCGATCTTTGTATGAATGGAACCATACTTGTGAAGAAGACAATAAGAAACAAAGAAGTTGAAGTATTGACAAGTGTGACTGCAAATCAAAATGCTCTAAGGATTGATACCATTATAGACTCTCTCGTAAGATATGTTTCTATGGGCATTACCTATAAGATTTACTTTTGAAACAAAGAAGGTTCTATATCTACTATTGCAGTATATGTTACTTATCATATGGCTAAGACAAGAAAGAACTATGATTTATGTGAACTATTGAGACAACAAGTAGTGAATAGTGTTGAGATGACAAAGAATGACGGTTATGCTTTTGATTTTGTATCATTGATTGTATGGCTGGTATTTTACTTTCTAAATTCATTACCAATGAAGAAAAATGTTGCTTGGGATGAAAACGTACCCATAAAAAAGCAAATCAAAAGATATTTGGATAATCTAAATGACAAAGATAGAGTGTGCAAAGGGCATTTATATGAACTTTGAAAGAAGTTGATTTCAATATTTAGGGTCCCAGAAAGATGTGTTGAGATGTGTACCGATATTATTACTTTCCTGGTTGATACAAATCATTGTTTCATGGAACAAGTCTTAAACGTTAAGTAGATCTCATTGAAGATAAGTTTGGTACTTATGAATAATTCATTGGATCGGATGTTACTGGATAGATGTCTCTGAAACGATCCTCCTCCAATAAGAAAAGTAGAAAATCATTGAGGTCCCCTCTCCGATTTCAAAGAAGAAGAAGTCAAATAGAAAAGAAAAAACTCAAATCATTAGCATCGATGATGTTGATAGTGTTAAATTTAATGTAAAGCAAAATAAGATAGTTGTTGCAGAAGAAGAATTACAAAAGGAACCCTCAGGTTCTTCTGATGAAGATCCCTTTGAAGTTGTCAAAGTGCTAAAAATACTTGAAGAACCTAATGGCATAAAGAGAATAGGAGATGTATGGTTATCACAACCATATTATGAAAAAGAAAGGATTGAAGAAGCTTTGACTTTTTATTTGCTCTTAAATAATATTGTTCTTAGTTCTTTTGAAAATTTGCTCCTGGATGTTTTGGTTGAACAATTATCCAAGAAAGCTACTGAAAAAGGACAACTAGATTTTGAAGATGAAGTGTAGAGAGCCATGAGTAGAAAATGTATTATTTCATAGAATAAATTGATTGAATTTATATAGGACATGAGGAAATGTGTGGGTACATTTGTTGGTGTCTATAAATATTGTGTTAGGTGTCCTGATGCCACAACAAACCACAAAGAAAAGGTTGACTCCCTAGGGTCTGAGTTGAACAACTTTGCAGAATGTTTCAATATTTTCAAGGATAAAGATGGTGTAGTAATAAGTAAGATTAATTAATTACACTTATAAATGTCCTTGGTTTAGAGATAGACAAATGATTTTTTGATAAATTCTGGACTATCAAAGAGATTATTGAAATGAAATTAGATCACTTTACTTGTCTATTGGAGGATGTAGAAAAATATGAGTTGAGTCTACTTGTGCTTGATGATTTGATTGATGTTATTGGCATGATTGTGTAGTGCAATAGTCAACACACATTAATGTTGTCATCTATTATCAATTTGTGGAAATCTTTTCTCTCAGAGCTCAAAGAAAAATATAAGGAGATTTTTTAGCAAAAAGGTAATTGAGACCCTTTTTATTGCATTACTATTGTAAGGGGAAGATATGTGAAGGTATCTCTTTGATATCATTTGTCCTTGATGGAAAAGGGGGAGAGAATGAGAAGTAGAGAGAGTGAGAAGTAGGAAAAGAATGAGAAGTTTGGATAATATTGGAGAGTAAGGAGAAACAGGGAAAGATGTTGACAAAAGGGAAAGTAAGCGATGGCAAAGGACTGTTTGGCATAAGGAGAGATTAGCAGAAAAATAATATTTTGAAAAATAATTTTGAAGAAGCTATATTGAAGTAAACAACCTATTTTTTCATGTTGCCATCAATGACAAAGGGGGATATTGTTGGAGTTTTGTCATTGATTCTTATGTCTTTTGGTAAATGAGAATAATGGGTTTGCGGTTTGGGTAATATACTCATGAATATCAAATTTACCTATGTTGTAGTTTGCATGTGCTATGGATCTTTGAAATGTGAGATGCATGGTTCGGTATTTTGGTCCGTCTATTTCTCTGTTTCTCTAGAAAAGAATAGTCTATCTAGACCTCTGCATTTCATCAATTGATTTTTTTTGTCTTGCAGTTTTGGGACATGATTAAGAATTATGGATAACATGTGTATTGGACAGTTGGTTTTAACTTTTATTATATCTTGCCAGACCTATGTAAGTGAAATGTATGATAAATATTGTGGTAGCATGTAAAGTATTTTATTTGTATGGCATGTGTGGCCGACTTGAGATTATAGATCAATATATTTAATGTGATATACCTTTTTTTATTATACCACCATACATAGAAGAACATAGACAGATAGAGAGATACAAATATAGAAGTATGACATTATGATTAAATGTAATATGTGAGTGAAGTAGATGTGTATGAAGTGTGTGAAGTTTTTCCACTAAGCCTAATTGGAATTTTACTTCATGCATATGTTAGATGCAACTATAACAATTCATTTTGTCTACTTTTTCTCTTTTGGGCAGCAAGCCCTTAGGCAGTGAGCCTTCATCCTTGGGCAGTGAGCCTTGTAGTGAGAATTTTGAAATATTTTATAACTAATTATATTATATTGAGAGTTAACCATTTTTGTGGTTTTTCCCTAACGAGTTTCCACGCAAAAATATGGTGTTCTCCTGTGTATGTTGTTGTTGATGGTATCTTTGCATTTGCTTCTTACTTGATCATTCATTTATTTTTGTTACATGCTTATTGATGTGAATTCGCAAAGTGATAATTGAGTTAATTTAAAGTTTAAAAAGGGAATATTGATTCACCCCCCTCCCCCCTCATAGTATTCTGGTTGTTCAACAATGAGACAACTCCATACACCCCTTATTAGAATGGATTTGTAGAGAGAATGAATAGGACGTTGTTTGAAAGGATTATGAGTATGTTGAGTGTTGACCTTGAGAAAAAAAATTGCACTGAAGCTATAACCACTGCATCTTATCTGATTAACATTTCCCCTACATCAAATCTTGCTGATAAGACACCCAGGAGGAGGCATGGTCTACTAAAAATCCATCATTGAGGCATGTCAGAGTATTTGGTTATAAAGCATATGCACATGTGCCAAGTAAGAAGAGTTCTAAGCTGGAAAATAAGGTGTTTAAGTATATCTTCATTAGCTATAGTGTTGATGTGAAAGGGTACAATATTTGGGATCTAGTGGACCAGAAGGTTCTCTATAGAAGAAGTATAGTTTTGGGAGCGATGAAACTTTCCACTATATATTGCAACTAGAGAAAGAGGAGGAAAAAAAGGATGTAGTTCAAGTTCCACCTAATCTAACAAAAGATGAATTACACACTCCTATTAGACTTGATGATGAGGATATCTCTAGAATATCTAAGCATTATGAAGAAGATGAATAACCTCAACCTCAATAATTGAGGATGTCTACACGTGATATGCGACAATCGAAAATATTTCATTATTCATTTTTGGATTCAAATCATGTTTTTATTTTGATTACTAACACTAATGAGCTTAGGATGGTTAGAGAGGCTATGGGTATGGATGATTTGTATTCTTTGAAGAAATACATGGATGAAGAGATGGCTAATTTGAAGAAAAATGAAACTTGGGATCCAGTATTTATGCCTGATTGACATAAACCCATTCATTGTAAATGGGTGTTCAAGAAGAAATTGGGTCATTATGATAGTTTTGAAAAGAATAAGGCATGGTTGGACATGAAGGGGTATTCACAGAAGGAGGGAATTGACTTTGGTGGGATTTTCTCTCATGTAGAAAAGTTGACATCCATTTGTTTTCTGTTATCACTTGCAACAACTTATGATTTAGAAACTGAGTAAATGGATGCAAAGACAAAATTCCTTCATGGTGATTTGGAGAAAAAGATTTATATGTCACAGCATGAGCATTTCATGGTTGAAGGTTGTAAAGTGGTCAAAAATTAGGGTCTCCACCACAAGAAGGATGAAAACTGCTAATTTTTACTTAGGGACCAATACATTAGGGAAAGATAGGAATTAGATAGATCCAAACCTAAAAGATCCAGATGTTGATCATATTCCAAAGATCTTGAATGAGTCTCTTCTTTCCCTTGAGTTGAATTGAATTATTCAAGGTGTTGAAATTAGGGTAAATATGTAGGAATTGGTGTAAAGATGCATGAATAGTGAGTTATAGTCATCGGATCAAGCCACGAACCTAGATATGAGAAATGTAAATGTATTCAGATCTATTCCCAAAAGGAGCTCCTGATTTGTTAGGACCGTGGTGGTGGTTTCCCAGGTCCTCCGCACTTTTCACACTCTTATGGGGGATTGATTTGTCACTACAAATAAAGCCAATTCTAAATATTATAGCTCCATACATGTTCCCATGTACATTAGAAAAGGGAAATAGGTTAGGAATAGGGGTTTGCCTAAGTCAAACCCCTGTTTAGGAATTAAAATTAAATGAAAAATTGTAAATACTGAAATAAACAATAGAAAGATATACCTCAGATTTGCAATGACTGATAATGATGCTTTACTTCTTGAATGTAATCACATATATTGTATGAAATGGTATGAACACAACAAAACCCTAATCACACACACATTCTTTCATATGAATGATGTAATTTTCTCCATAGTGATTAAATTAAGAGTATGTAGTCTTAAAAATCTTGGGAAGTGCTTGATGATGAATACTTCATTGCTTGAATGTTTTATGTTGAGCACTTGGAGTCGTAGGATTGAATTGAATTGATTAATGTCTTTATATATGGGATCCTAGGTTAATTTACTGATTAGGCCGACCTCCAATGGTCATATATAGCCACCAATTTTATTTCCCACTACAGAGATAGGTCTCATCCCTCTCTTGAAAATCAGGTCCCATTGAGGGAGGCTAGGGTGTTGAGCACTTTGCTCCTAAGATTGGGGCGCTATCACCTTGGTCCTCGTCAATCACAAACCAAAATTAAGGCCCAAAGAGGAGGATACCCCTCCAGAGAATCATTTGGTAGTTGTATAGGGCATCAAAACTAGTGTTAAGGAACTGAATGGACCCGGATAGGAGATGAGGAGGAGACACTAAAGTAGGGGCACAAACATGAGGTGTAAATTTCCTCGGTGACAATTTATGATGCTCCAAACGTAAAGAACATCTAGTTTGTAAGTTGAAGAAATATTTGTATGGTTTAAAACAATCTCTTGGGATGTGGTACCAAAAATTTGACACCTATGTGTTGAGTTTTGGATTTTAGAGATCTAAATCTAACCATTGTGTGTATTAGAAAATTTTAAAAATTATGCTTTCTCATTGTTGCATTGTATGCATATGATATGTTATTTTTTGGGAATGGTAATATGATTTTAAGATTCATTTGTCAACACATTTTGATATGAAAGATTTAGGTGCAACAAGGTATATCTTGGGGATGGAGATCAGAAGAGATAGAGCTAGCAGAAAGCTTTGATTAAGCCAGAGCAAGTATTTGAACTCAGTGTTAGAAAGATTCAACATGTCAACTTACAAATCCTTAGTAGTTTCTATTTTGCAAAGAATGAAGTTATTAGTTTAGGATTTTCCAAAATATCCTATTGAGATAAAGGGCATGACTAGAGTACCATATGCGAGTATTGTAGGAATTTTGATGTATTTCATGGTCTATACTAGGCTATAAATTACACAAACAATAGGAGTCCTGAGTCAATTTTTGGCTAATCTTTGACGAGCACATTAAGATGCGATGAAGAGAGTGTTTAGATATTTGTGGGATACTTCCAATTATTCCCTATGTTTTCATGGTTATCCTAATAGACCTCAACATTCATTTTGTATTTATGGGTTTGTGGATTTGAATTGGGCAAGTGACATTGACAGCAAGAGTTCCACTAGTGAATAGTTTTTCACGATGTTTTGTTGTGCTATCATTTGGATGAGTAAGCAATAGGTTGTAGTCACTTTGTCCACTATAGAAGTAGAGTACATGCCAGCTATTCATTCTTTTAAGTAAGTCATTTGGCTTAAGAGGTTGTGTTCTAATATTGATTTTAATGTAGGACAAATTACTATTTGTTATGATAGTCAGGGTGCCATTATCTTATCTAAGAATCCTACTTTACATGCCAAAACAAATCACATTGATGTACAATTTCATTTTGTTTGTGATAGGTAGAAAATGAAAAGGTGAAGTTCGAGAATCTTGATACTTTGGCATATGTTATAGATGCATTGATAGAGCCAGTTAGAACTGAGAAGCTCAAATGGTGTGCCAATTCCATAGGCCTTGGGGCCTAAGAAGTTGATGTTGTAGACCCTTGATAGCTCTTCAACAAGTGGGAGAATGTTGGGATGAAGGTGTCTCAACCTTGGAGTCCTAAAAAAATTATTTGATTTTAATTAATTAAATATTATTGCACAATGGATTTATCTTGAGTTATTAATTTCCTAAGTTATCATTCACCTTGTGGGACCTCTTGGTGAGGTGGCACCCTACATGACATGAGATGAGATGGCATAATATTTATTCAGGAATTTGATGTCCACTTAGAAGATTATACATTTTGGAACATGTTGTCATATATTTCTATTTTGGAGTGGAAATTGATTTGACAATTTCCTATTTTGACTAAAGAGTCTTGGTTTATAGTTTCTATTATGGATTGGAGTTAATGTTTAGCAGTTTTCATTTTTGGTGGAGTTCACATTTGACAAGTGGTGTGAGGTAAGAAAAGAACCTATTCTTGGTTATGGGAGTTTCTATGTTGAACTTGCATTGTCTTTGGCAAGATGACCAGTGTGGTTGAAATAGGTGTTAGTGCTTTAAAAAGTTACTATGTGCAACATGTCATGGGAATGACAATTATGTTGTTTTTGACACAACTTACCTCTTAGGCATTAAAGTTGGTTTTGGAAACCATGGGAGCCTACCTCCTCATGTTGAGATCTATAAATATGTGGTGTCTTAGCTCATTTTTTATGATAGGTTGAAGAATTTGAGATACATGGTTATGTTACCAGAATTATTCCTAAATCTTGTAATAGTGTGAAGACTCTTGAATAGCTTAGCTTTTAGATTGTATTGTAAATGTTATTGTTGTCAATTAATGCGATTGAGATAAGTGTTTGGAGTGTGGATTTTTCCCAAAAGTCTTTTCTCATGTATATTTTGTGTTATGTGTTTATTTTCTTAAGCATCGAAATTTGTATTTGTTAAAGAATTTAAAAATTTTTTGCATTCACTCTTCTATATAGATCAGTGTAGGAAGTTGTATTTTGGTACCTAGTTTCCATTCAAATGGTACATATTGTTTGACCACCCATATGTGATAATATTGCACCTCTATGAGACTCATTTGGCAGTCATACCTTCCATCAATATTATTATCTTGGAATAGTTCCTATCCAAGATAGTATTTTTTAGTTTTTATCTCCCTTCATTTCATGTATAAAATGCTCTACTTGTGCAACTGAAGACACAGCCTCCTTAAAATACGTAGAGAAAGAAACATTGAATGAACTGTCATTAATAAATAATAATATGTTATTAGTATCATCTACTTCATCTTGTACATTGAACATATCTATCATGATTGTTTTGGAGCTAAACTCCTAGGCTTATGTTCCTCATTAGATTTAATTGGGCTTCTCACAAAAATAGTAACTTGTGGACATGTCACCATTATACAATTTGATCATCTCAACCCTTTGTGCAAGTGAGAGATCACTACACACCCAACCCTTGTTATCTAGGGACTTGTAAAACATGTGCATTCACTATAGCAATGTCATGGTTTGAAGGTAATGGTGCTCAAGAGAGAGAAAATAACATCTCCCTTGGTAATATGCCTTGAATTACCTATTTTGTTGACATTTATTCTTATTACAAATTTTTGTAAAGGTGTTTTCTTATTGAATTGACCCTTGACGTACTTAATTACAACTTAGAAGAACAATGTAAATTTACAACACTTTGGGTACTTCCTTTGATCGCCCTTTTAAAATCCTTATTGCAACTTACACTCAAATTATATTTTTTTTAGATTTCTCAACATTTTAAAATCTTTATTGACACTTAAGGTAAATGAATTTATATTGGTGCTATAAAAATAAAGTAAAACTTATATATAGTACATAATTTACTTGGGACTCAATTTCTCGTTCAAAAAATATTGTTTCTCATATTTTTCTTACTTCATTTTGCACAATGAACATAAGTTGAATGTACAAGTGTCGCATTCTTTCTTTGAGCTATATAAGACTCTTAAGACATTATTTGATTAACTCATTATAACTAAAACATATGAGCACTAGATAGCTACAAATATAGGTTTCCTTCTACTTTATAACCAAGGTTACATGAGACACAATTGTATAGGGTAAACAGAAGTTGTAGCTACATTTAAAATTATTTATTATTTACAATTTATAGAAAAAATAATCATGAATGCTTTAGTTTGAAGTAGAATCTTAGAAATTGTAAGATAAACAATCAATCGGGAACATACCTCAAAGAGTTGGTGGTGGTTTTAATCCCTTCTTTCTCCTTTTTTTTAGTGATTGCAAAATAATATGAGATGGGATTTCTAAGTTTATTTAGGTTGGGAGGATTGAGGCCTCATGTTTAGGTTTGTGTTTAAGGTTAGAATATTTTTTCTCATTGTAAGGTTTTTTAACAAATATTGATTTTCCCTTAAATTGGGGATGTCGTATTGATATGTGCACGATTGAAGGACACTTCAACACTCATTGGATAGTATTGGGTGAGAAAGAGAATTCCTAAACCTCCATATAGAATTTAAATGTTCTCTCACTGTGGAGGCATCTTGAGGATGGTCCCTTGTGGCTTGGATAGGGGCTGTTTCATCTATGAGATGTTTAAATTATCAAGTTCCAAGTAAGGGTTGTGTGACTCACATGTACTATTACAAGTGTGGTTGTCGTTGCACCAAAATATCGACATGTTAATGCTCGATACAACCACTAGACTTGTAGAATCCACAGGAGGCAGTTAAGCCATGTCACAAACCCGAGCATTATGTTACACAGCACAAGGAGACCAAGGGTGCACACCTTGCAACAATCCCCCCCAACACAAGTGAAAGGTTTGAACCTATGACCAAGCTCTAATACCACTTGTTACAAGTGTGGTTGTCATTGCATCAAAAGATCGACCTATTAATGCCTGATTTAACCACTAGATTTATAGAATCCACAGGAGGCAGTTAATTAAGCCATGTCACAAACCCAAGTGTTGTGTTTCATAGCATAAGGAGACCAAAGGCACACACCTTGCAACATGTACTTCCCTTTGATCCTTTATTGCATTCTCAATTGCACCATAGACTTTTAAGGAGAAAGGTTTAAATAATTGAAGGGCTAACAATTACGCACGTCTTACCTTTTATTATAGTTGCAATGAGACAATAGTAGAATTCAACATGTCCCAAGTTTTATTTTAAAGATAGTGTGGGTTCTATTGGAGTCCATTCCCATACATAAAAGTTTGTATTACATCTAAGGTTACAATACTTATAAATGATGAAAAATACAATAGAAATTTATGATGGTATATTGGCATATAGGCCATTATATGCCAATATCACCATAAAAAGCCAAGACCAAAAATGCATACACCAACCAAAATTGTCAAAAGAGTAACAACACCCAACAAATATCAAGCATATTAGGTTAAGGTGTCATCTACCACGTAAATCCTATGACATGGTTTCAACATCCTTGGAAAATTCCCTAAGTCACTTAGGGTGAATTAGGAAAAATATTTGAAATATCTAATTCTCAATATTGTTCATCATACATTCATTAGAGGTGATGGGTTCCACTACCAACTATAAAGGTGGGTTGTGAACACAATTATTTAATATTATTTTCCTCACATCTAGACATCTAGAGTAAGATAACTAATGACTTAGAAAGTGGACAAATCATTTACATTTGGACTTCTCCAAGTGGGCACTTGGAAGAAACAACAAGTGTCTCTTGGTATCTCGTCATTTATTGCATTTAATGTAATGTTCATCTTGTAAGATTAGATGCCCAAGTTGGAGGGAAAGTATTGGAACCAAAAATGATATCTTTTTGACTTCTATAGAGGCATCCCAAGGATTATGATCATGAGAAATGAAGAGCCTTCTTTGGACATCTTTATTGGTGGTTTTGGAGCTCTTGCCATTCTATAAATTCAGCCTTTTGGATGTAGAAAATAGATGAACAAGTGAATGAAGAGTTTTTTATAGGAACAAGGATAGGTGGGAGGCATAATGAGGTTGTTCATAGGTACATAAGTGTTGCTATGTTTGAGACAAAGAGGATAATGGAAGTGATTCTATTGTAAGCATTGTAGACACCAAAAATTAGAATTCTTCTAATCATCAATCTTTGTCCATAATTAAATATTTTTTAATTATTTAATCAACCTACTAATCGTCCCCCTCTCTATATTAATTAAGTAATTTTATATTGTTTAATTAATTATCATTTATCTCATAATTAATTAATTATTCTCGTCATTTTCTTCTAAAGTCCTTTTGTAATTAAATAATTTTCATTATTTAATTAACTAACTATTCCTCTACGGTTGAATAAATAAATCCATTTATCCTTTCACTTCTCTAAAAGGATAAATATTTTTTTACTTTTACCCCTTTGAAATTAAATAATTTTATTATTTAATTCTTCATTTTTCCTCCACCTATCCACTATCTTACAATTTCTGCCACTTGTCCTTTGATTCCTTTCACCAGATTCTCCACTTCTCCACTCGCTTACATGTCCTTCTTCTTCTTCCACTTTCCACGTGCCTTTGGATTCCTTCCAAGCATCTTCCCACTCTCTCCCTATCTTGGGTAAAATTTCTCCTATGCGATCTTAATTGTCCATCCCTTCTAGGATGAATTCAAACTCAACCATTGATCTATCTATCTCCCAATCTATAAATTTGAATCTTTACTTCCATTTTCTATTTAAAAATTGATCTTGAGCTTTCATTTTATCTAATTGTTTGTGCTTGAAGATTTGATGGTCATTATCATTGCGATTGGGAAAGAGACTCATGAACTATGGAGAGATTATGGGAGTATTTGTTTTATGGTGCTTTGTTTTGATTTTTTTTATCTTCATTATGCACTCTCATCTCCATGCTCTTCATAGGATAGTTTTATTTTATCATAAATTAGATGAATTGGTGATTTTATTTTGATTATTTTTTCACGCGGAATTTCAAGATATACATTTTGATGAACCTGACGTGTATCTAATGTTTACTACAACGGATCTTACACGTTTTCTTACAATTTTCTTTCAAACCCGTGCTGTTATTTTATTAATAGAAAATTTTACATGTATAATTTTTGAAAAAAAGTTTCATGTGGTTTTATATCTCACTTTTATCTTTTTGAATTATTTTATGGTTTGAAATTTCATTAAGAATTGAGAAAGTTTTCGCTATTTTACTATTGTAGCTGAAATTGCAAATTTTATTTCAAACCCATGTTGTTATTTCATTCATAGAAAATTTTACATGTAGAAATTTTGAAAAATGTTTTCATTTATTTTTAGATCTTTCTCTTATCTTTCTGAATCATTTTGTGGTTTGAAATTTCATTTAGAATTGAAAAAGTTATCACTATTTTACTATCGTAGTTGTGATTGCTCCATCAAAGGGTATGCAAGCATTTGATTTTGAAATTTATGCATTTGATCTATGTTTTTTGGTTCCTAACTAGTTGTGCAGCTTGTATTTTATTTTTTGAATACCCCTCTTGAAACTATTGGTGATCTTGTTGCAAGGCCAAAGTGTGGAAAGGGGTTCTTACTTGAAACTTATAATATGTGGTATTACATGGTTTTATATTTTTTTCCATTATCTTTGCTTGTTTTATAGATTAGAAAATATCTCAATTTGGTGCTCTAAAATGAACCTTGTCTTCCACGTTTTGCATGGTTGTGATGTTATCTAGGGTGGACCCACAATGTCATTAAGTATCCTCTCCCCTTGCCTTCGGGATCGTGGGTGTAAGAGAAAAGCGTAATGATGCCCATCTTTTATTTTCTTAGAAGGCCCGACTCTTCAAAGAAGTGATGACTCCAAGGGGGAATGACCAAACCGGTTTTTCTCTTCCGGCTACTATATAAATGGATAGAAAGTGAAAGCCTTTTCAATTTGGTGTATACCACATGGATGTAATCTAAATTTAGCAACCTTTGAAAATCAAGGCCCAATAATGGTTGTAAGAGCTTTAATTAGCTTGTCCAATAAATTTGTATGTGGCTTTGTTCCTCGAACAATTACTAAGAAACCTTGTTATTAGAAGCCAAACCTATACTTGATGGTTTAGGGACAACAAATCATACCCCATAGATACCCCTCATTGTGAGACAGGAATCCCTCAATTAAAAGGTTTTTCAGACCTTTAGGGTAAGAGGAAAGGTGTGCAAGTTCCAGCCACAAAGTGAATGCCAACTGACCTCTATTTGTTCATCTCAACTGGGTATTTTATTGCAATATGGGGCCTATCAAGTAGCATCCTTTGTCACCTTGAGTAGGAAATTTCTTTCTTATGACTGTTTATTAAATTTAATGTGCTATACCAGTAGAGTCAATTGAAATTTTGGGCTCATTTAGGCCCCTCTTGTGAACTTTGGATCATGGAGTTGTTTTAGTCCAAGTCAAACAACCTCTTTGTCTTCTAATGCTTGTCAAATTCCTTCTTTCTTTAACAACAACTTGTTCCAAAATATTTTCAAATCATTGACCAAAATTGATCTCATATTTAGACTTAGGGGAGACTGGTATGATTGCACCTTTCATTTTCTTACATTTTCCTTGCATCTTTAGAACCAATCACAATTCCCTTGCATCTAGATTAGTTTGCCTTAATCAAAACCTTAGGTTAATTATTTGCTATCAAAACCTTGTATCTTTCTCATCAGTGATTTGGCCTTCATCTTGGGTTAATCTTGTCTATCCTCTTATCCGTTGAGTTTGCACTCATCAATATAGTGTGATTTTAGCTAATCAACCACTATCAAGTTCTTTTGCATGTTTCTAATCCCAAAATTTCAAGAACATTTGAAAAATCCTGAAAAAATCCAAAAAAAAATATAACATTCCAAAAATCCAAAAATATAAACTTCAAATTCCATATAGCTTGCATCTTATCTCTAGAGTCTCCAAGTCTCTCTTATGTTAGTTGTTATTAGGTCTCAAAGCAAGAGAAACAAAAATGGACAACAAACTCATAGCAAACCTTCTCCAAACATCAACATGAAAATACACTAATCTTGGAGAACCAAATCTTGCCTAAGAAAATTGATCCAATAAAACATCATTACATTACATTACCTAAAATTATTCACTATGAACCTCATATCAAACCAACATGGTGGCAAGATACAAAATTTAGTGAATACCATAGGACCAAAGGATGTAGAACTCTAGATTGTATAAAATTGAAAAACATCATTCAAGACCTTATTGATCAAGGTGACATTACTATTAAAAAACATCTAAATAATTCATCTAATGAGAAAAACACCATTTCCAAGAATGATCAAAACCATATACTTATGTCTATCAATCGCTCATTACAAAATCTATTTCTTCATACCAATCTCTATGATTCAAAAATTCTATATTTAATGTCATCATACACTCCAATAAAACCCACTCTAGAGAGTCTTATTCAAAGTTCATTCCTATCATTCCAAAATGTTGGATCCACTCAATAATCCACCATGCATGTCCAAACTCATGCCCCATTGTTAAAATTAGATATATTCCCTATAGAAATAAGTTATGAAATGAATCAATATCAAGATCTCAAAGCTTACCGATTCCATCCAATTGTTGACCAAGATCCCATCTTTCAAGAACCTCATTATGACCCCACCATTCATTTCCATTCCATTCAACATGATCCCCTTCTATCTCAAGAGAAAATTTTCCATCCAAATTCTATTCATAATCTACTTCTTAAGCAAGATCAAAGTATCCATTCCATCCCATCCAATGATCCCATTTAAAATCAAGAGATAAAAACCATTTTCACTCCATCTAATGATTCACTTCCATGTCAAGGACAAAGTACCCCTTCATCTCCATGTCACAATCCTTCATATCCACCTTAAGATCCTATCATTCCTCCTAATCCTACTCATTATCCTAATCGTCCTCAAGATCCCTTCACTGCTATCCAAGCTATTCATGAAAACCTTACTTAAAGAATGGGTTCCTCCACTTTCATCCAATCTCATTTCCTCCATGATCTTATCATTTCTTCCATACCATATCCCCCTCAAAATGGACTCGCATCTTGTTTCAAAATAAATCATCATCCCATTTATAAAAATATTTGTCAAAGCATGCATTATCAAGGAAATGTTGGCAAGATTGAGAAGGTTGTTGATGATTATGGATATAACTGATTAAAGATGTTTACTATCTTGCTATTATTATTTTGTCATTGATGTCAATAAATTGATTTTCTAATTCAGTATGATGTTGCCATATCTTGAGAAGTATGATATGAAGATTATAAAGATGTCGGTAAAAGACACAGGAAAGAATATGATGAATAAGGTATTCAATGGGCAACTAGTACCAAGTCAGACAATGATGAGATCATGATGTTTAGATTGTTTTAACATCATACATATGTTGTAAATATAAAGGTCAATACTATACTATGTTATCAAGCAAAGAACCTAGTCGGTAAACCCTAAGGAACCTAGTCGGTAAACCCTAAGGTTATCGCTATCGGTTAATGAAGGCGGAATGTCTACCGAGTGAAGTTTAGTATTCACCGAGTTGTTACCGAGTTGTAACCGAGCTATAACAGAATGCATTAAATATTTACATGCATTATTTAATGAAGGAAGTTGATGAGGTAGAACTGATCAATGATTGGTGAGCCGTGAATGAAGTTTGTTAATGAATCTAAGGCAATGAAAAGTCGGCATGAAGATCTACAGCTCAGATTGAACCGCAATACCTTGGCACAAGTTCCAAGTCTAATATACAAGTTCCAAGGTGGGGTAAAACATTTTCAGATCGAAAGATGCATTGAACCTGGACAAGATTGAAGATCTGATGGCCGTGATTGATCATGGGAAATGTGATCAAGGAGATTAAGCGGTTACCTAGTTGTTTATAAATAGGAAACTGTTGATAAATAATGTATGCGGGCAAGTGTATGCACAGGGATGCTACATAGTGATTACCGAGCACAGAAGCTTGAAGACCTATTTGAATAACAGAGTAGAGAAGCCAAGCAGATAGACAAGATTAGTTCTATGTCTAGATTGTATTGAACAAATAAGAATCTACTTTAGCATTTTAGATGTGAAGTTGCAGATAGATTTTATTACTGTTATTTTGTGAAAGTGACAGAAAATCTCTTAACCGAGTGGACTTAACAGTCTTATTTGTAAAACCCTCTAGCAAGGTGACATTCTGATTGAGTGTTTGAAATCCTTTAACAAGGTCACTTCTAACAAGGTGAAGATCCTAACAGATCTGAGGGAAATCCCTTAACCAGGTCACATCTAGCAATGTGTTTGTAATCTTTAACAGGATTTGCTTTTAACCGAGCATACTCTAGAAGAGTATATTTCTTAGTGGGTCCGAAATCCCACAGTGGTTTTTCCCTATTTGGGTTTCCACGTTAAATCTGGTGTTATGAGGTTTATGATGTTCATACACTTTTGAGTTTGCATGTTTAACAGTTTTGGTTATATTATTGAAATATATGTTACTGAGGTTGAATCTGATGTTTTTATGGAAGATTAAGTTTGTATGATTCAACCCCCCCCCCCTCTCATCTTGTTGGTTATTGGATATGTACTTATATTAAGTATCAGAACTATCAATTGGTATCAGAGCATTGTACTCTGGAAGGAAATTTTAAAGGCACTTGAGTTAAAGATCCAAAGATGTATAAGAGGGATGCACCGAAGCTGAATAAGTCAAGTTTCTCTGCATAGCAGAAAAGGATGAAGCTACATCTATCAGGAGTTGGAGAATATGCGGTATACTATCTAGAGAATGATTTTGTCACACCAAGCACCTATCCATTGACTATGGAAGAGATAAAGGCAAAGCAAGAACATATTCAAGCAATGATTGAAATAACATCTGCATTGACCGATTCAGAGTTTAATGATCTAGAAGGCTGCAATGATGCAAAGGCAATGTGGGATAAGCTCATATCAGTATATGGAGGAGATGAACATGTTCAAAGAGCAAAAGTAGATAGTCTAAGAGGACAACTTGAATCTATGAGGATGAATGAAGGTGAGAACATAACTCAGTACAGTACAAGACTAAAGGAGATTGTCAATCAATTCAAAGGAGCAGGTGGAACTATTGAAGAAAAGGATATAACAAGTAAGTTGTTAAGAACCCTTCTACCAGCTTATGCAATCCGAGTCTCTACAATCAATGAATTGAGGTTTGTACCTAATATGCCAGTTTCTTTAGATGCTACTATTGGTAAGCTACATGCATTTGAGTTAATTAATTTTGATAACAGTGGATCTTCGGAAAATAAAGTTGAATCTGCATTTAGTTCTTTTCATCTTGATGAATCTAATGATTTCAATGAAAGAAAGTATAAGTACTTTGAAGGAGATCACAGTGGAGCAAGTGAAAGATTTCGTAAGAACATGGAGGTAGTACACAAATTATATCAGGAAATCAGAAAGCAAGAAGAGTTTGAAGCACTATTAGCCAAAAGGTTATCGAGAGGCAAAGGTAAGTATAAAGGAAAACTACCTTTGAAATGTTTCAATTGTGATAAAATAGGACATATGGCTTCTAACTGTCCTGACAAAGATTCTACTGAAAAGAGAGATTATCGAGATGATAGACAGAAAGATAATCATTACAGAGGACACCAAGACTTCAGAAGAAGAGATAGAAAGACATGCCTAATAGCTGATGAGGAATCCAATGATGATAAATCAAATGTGACTGATACAGAGGAAGTAGTTTATGTGGCTATCAAGGATGGATCAAATGAAGAGAGCTATGAAGAAAAATCCCTAATATCTCACATAAACACTAATGATTCTTGGATTATAGACAGTGGATGCTCACATCATATGACAGGAGATAAACACAAGTTTGTTATATTAGAACATTATGATGGAGGCTATGTTAGATTTGGTAATGATGCACCATGTCCGATGAGAGGTAAAGGATCTATAACACTTCTTGATAATGCAAGATGCAATGATGTTTACTGGGTTGAAGGTCTGAAATACAATTTGTTGAGTGTAGCACAACTAAACAACACAAGTTACCGAATAGAATTTCAGAAGGGAATTGTCAAAGTTCATGACAAAAATGGAAAGTTAGTTGCTATTGGGACACAAACAAAAGGTAACGCATTTCACCTTGACTCAACTCGGAATAAGTGTTTGCATGCAAAGTTAGATGATACCTGGTTATGGCATAAAAGGTTTTGTCATGTCAATTTTGATAATCTGATCAAAATAAGCAAGAAGCACAGAGTAAGAGGTCTACCCAGTCTTGAAAAACTTGAGAATGCTATGTGTCGAGGATGCTAGATGGGTAAGATGACAAGATCAAGCTTTACAAGTAAGTCTTACACTTCTAAAGGAATTTTAGATCTAGTGCACACTGATCTTTGTGGTCCTATGAAAGTTCAAAGTTATTATGGTGATAAATATTTCATACTATTTGTGGATGACTATTCAAGGATGATGTCAATAATGTTTTTAAAAGAAAAATCCGAAGCTTTTCAAATGTTTAAATGGTACAAGGCAAGAGTTGAAAATGAAACAGGAAGACAACTGAAATGTCTTAGATTAGATAGAGGAGGAGAGTTCACATCTGATGAGTTCAACTTATTTTGCAATGATCATGGTATTAAAAGACAAGTCTCTGCACCGAGAACTCCACAGTAGAATGGAATAGCTGAGAGAAGAAATAGATCTATTGTGGATTGTGCTAGAACACTAATGATTGAAAAGAAGGTGCCACAAACATTTTGGAGAGAAGCAATAAGCATAGTAGTTTACACCTTGAACCGAGTTCAATTGAAGAAAGGTACTTTGAAGACACCATATGAAATCTGGTATGATAAGAAACCTAATGTAAGTTATTTTAAAGTCTTTGGAAGTAGATGCTATGTTCATAAAGATGATAGAAATGGCAAATTTGATCAGAAAAGTGAAGAAGGAACATTTCTAGGTTACTCTTCTAGAAGCAAAGCATTTAAATGTCTGATCAAATCATCTAACAAAATAGTAGAAAGTGTAAATGTGAAAATTGATGAATTTGCAGAAAGAAATGATGAAGGAAATTCCAAGGAACCAGAAGACTATGATGAATTTGTCTATGTTAAACCGAGAAGTCCTACCGAGAAGACTGTTGAAGAAAATGAAGAGAATATCCAGTTACTGAGTGATGAAGAAGATCATACAGAGCCTACCGAGCCTGTATTAGCCAAGTATGTCAGAAGACATCATGCACCAAGTCAGATTATAGGAGATAAGGATGATCCAGTGATGACAAGGAACAAACTGAAACAGAACACGTGCTTGATATCTGAATTTGAATCGAGAATAGTGAAAGAAGCATTTAACAGTGAAGATTGGATAAATGCTATGACAGAAGAGATTGATCAAATCAAGAAGAATGACACATGGACACTAATCCCAAGACCGAAGGACAAAAATATAATCGGCACAAAGTGGATTTTCTAAAACAAGCTAAATGAAAAAGGAGAGGTCATTCGAAACAAAGCAAGACTAGTTTGCAAAGGTTATGCTCAAGAAGATGGAATTGATTATGGTGAAACTTTTGCACCTATTGCTAGACTTGAAGGAGTTAGAACATTGTTGGCCTATGCTGCTTTCAAAAATTTCAAGATATATCAAATGGATGTCAAATCTGCATTTCTGAATGGAATATTAGAAGAAGAAGTTTTCATTGAAGAACCTGAAGGATTTGTTGAAGACAAGAATAAACATCAGGTATGTAAATTGAACAAAGCTTTATATGGTTTGAAAAAAGCACCAAGAGCATGGTATGAAAGATTGCACTCTTATTTGATTAGATTGGTTTTATAAGGACAAGTGAGAACAACAACATGTATATGAAGAATGATGAAAATGGAATACTGATCTCAGCCATATTTGTTGATGATATTATATTTTATGGAAATGACTCTTTATGCAAGAACTTTGGAAATGAAATGAGCAAAGAATTTGAGATGTCATTAATCAGTGAGATAAAGTATTTTGTAGGTTTACAGATACTGCAAATGAAAAATGAGATTTTCATTACTCAATCCAAATACATAAAGGAAATCTTGAAGAAATTTGGAATGGAGGATTCAAAACCAGTAAGTACTCCTATGACTACCAACTGCAAATTATCAAAGAATGATGAATTTGCATCTGTTGATGAGAAACTTTACCGATCCATGATTGGAAAGCTACAATATGTTGTTCATGGCAAACCAGATATAGCACATTCAGTAGATATAGTTGCAAGATTCTCTGCAGATCCTAAGGAAACACACATGACAGCAATCAAAAGAATTTTTAGATACTTGAAAGGCACAGAGGATTATGGCTTAGTATATTAGAAAGGAAATGATTTTGATTTAAAAGTCTATACTGATGCTGATTGGACAAGCAACATTGATGATAGAAAAAGCACAAGTGGAGGAGCTTTCTTTTTAGGAGAAAGACTAGTGAGTTGGCTTAGCAAGAAACAAGGATGTGTTGCACAGTCAATAGCAGAAGCTGAATATGTTGCTGCAGCATTGAATTGTACAAACATTGCATGGATCAAACAACTATTGGAAGGTATAAATGAGAAAGTTACTGAGCTAGTAACTATATTCTGTGACAATACTAGTGCCATTAATATTTCAAAGAATCATGTTATGCACTCTAAGACAAAGCACATATCTATCAAATATCATTATCTTAGAGAAGAATCTCAAGAGAAAAAAGTGGTATTGGAGTATGTTAGCACAAAGGAACAAATAGCAGATATCTTCACCAAACCACTACCAAGGGACACTTTTGAATATCTCAGAAGTAAGTTAGGCATCCTACCCCTATCTTTTACTCACTGATCGAGTTCAATGAAAGCATCAATCCGATGACTCTAATGAATATCTATTGGGAGTTGATGCTGATTTATACACTTTAGGATGTTTTCTAAAGGTGTACAGGAAATAATACAGGAAATACTACAGGGAATAGGAATTGAAGACAAATTCTCTGACTGAGACTCAGTTGATACAAAACAGCAGGAAATAACTTCTTACAGAAAGTAATTATCTTTTAGTTCTTTACTTTTTGGCATTGTTGTCAAAGGGGGAGAAGACTACTAAAGAGGAAGAAGAAGACCTATCAGGAGAGAAGACTAAAAGAAAACTAAGCAGACTACAGATTGGAAAGAAGACTAAAAATAGGAGAAGTCTAATGTATGGGGGAGAGCATTTCAGAATCACAGCAATCCAAATCTTTTAAGGTCAAATCAATTGGTTTTGCCATCAATGCCAAAGGGGGAGATTGTTAGCAAGATTGAGAAGGTTGTTGATGATTATGGATATAACTGATTAAATATGTTTACTATCTTGCTATTATTATTTTGTCATTGATGTCAATAAATTGATTTTCTAATTCAGTATGATGTTGCCATATCTTGAGAAGTATGATATGAAGATTATAAAGATTTCGGTAAAAGACACAGGAAAGAATATGATGAATAAGGTATTCAATGGGCAACTAGTACCGAGTCAGACAATGATGAGATCATGATGTTTAGATTGTTTTAACATCATACATATGTTGTAAATATAAAGGTTAATACTATACTATGTTATCAAGCAAAGAACCTAGTCGGTAAACCCTAAGGAACCTAGTCGGTAAACCCTAAGGTTATCGCTATCGGTTAATGAAGGCGGAATGTCTACCGAGTGAAGTTTAGTATTCACCGAGTTATTATCGAGTTGTAACCGAGCTATAATAGAATGCATTAAATATTTACATGCGTTATTTAATGAAGGAAGCTGATGAGCTGGAACTGATCAATGATTGGTGAGTCGTGAATGAAGTTTGTTAATGAATCTAAGGCAATGAAAAGTCAGCCTGAAAATCTACAGCTTAGATTGAACTACAATACCCTGGCACAAGTTCCAAGACTAATATACAAGTTCCAAAGCGGGGTAAAACATTTTCAGATCGAAAGATGCATTGAACCTAGATAAGATTGAAGATCTGATGGCTATGATTGATCATGGGAAATGTGATCAAGGAGATTAAGCGATTACCTAATTGTTTATAAATAGGAAACTGTTGATAAACAATGTATGTGGGCAAGTGTATGCACAGGGATGCTACATAGTGATTACCGAGCATAGAAGCTTGAAGACCTATTTGAATAACATAGTATAGAAGCCCAGTAGATAGACAAGATTAGTTCTATGTCTAGATTGTATTGAACAAATAAGAATCTGCTTTAGCATTTTAGATGTGAAGTTGCAGATAGATTTTATTACTGTTATTTTGTGAAAGTGACAGAAAATCTCTTAACCGAGTGGACTTAACAGTCTTATTTGTAAAACCCTCTAGCAAGGTGACATTATGATTGAGTGTTTGAAATCCTTTAACAAGGTCACTTCTAACAAGGTGAAGATCCTAACAGATCTGAGGGAAATCCCTTAACTGGGTCACATCTAGCAATGTGTTTGTAATCTTTAACAGGATTTGCTTTTAACTAAGCATACTCTAGAAAAATATATTTCTTAGTGGGTCCGAAATCCCACAGTGGTTTTTCCCTATTTGGGTTTTCACGTTAAATCTGGTGTTATGAGGTTTATGATGTTCATATGCTTTTGAGTTTGCATGTTTAATAGTTTTGGTTATATTACTGAAATATATATTACCGAGGTTGAATCTGATGTTTTTATGATTCACCCCCCCCCCCCCACCTCTCATCTTGTTGGCTATTGGATCTATACTTATATTAAGTATCAGAACTATCAGGAAAAGGGTTAGGAATCCATGAACAAGGTATATTAGAACCCCTTCATATCAAAGAAAATCCCAATTATCATAGCCTTGGCTACATGGATCACTTTGAAGACATTGGTATCCCTATCAAATCCCGCATCCCTCTATTTAAACCCTAACACTCACATTCCACATCCTCCAAATTGAAGCCTTTATCCCTTACATCCATCTTGGGTTCTTATATCCCTCCATCCACTATCCATTTCATTCCTAGCTCAAAATATACATACCTTGTCATAAATAAAGATAAAAAGAGGCACACATCTTTGAGAGCCTTTCAACCCTCTGCCCCCATTAACCCATGTAAAATAGCTTCATATCATTCCTATCCATCCATGAACCCTATTCCTCTTGAAATCAATTTGGATGCAAAGCATTAAATATGTAATTCTAAAAATCCACGTGCAATCAAGGATCAACATGTCACATCTAAATTCTTGGCAGTTGACACTCAATTGGATGGTTTCACTATGTTATCATTGATGGAAACATGGTATTGTGTTTCGGCTTCATTTTTTTGTTCAGTTGTGTATTGGCAGGCACATCACAGATGCTACACCGACAGCGGCACCGGCAAAACAAAAGGATTTCATTGGTTATTGGCAATGCAAGCTAACATGGTTTAGTAAAGTTTATCGGTATTGGAGGTCGACATATCTTGGATCCAACATCATCAATTGATTTTAATATTTATGCATTTATGTTATCTGGCAGACATGTAATTTGATATTGTATATATCTTTGTAAGCCGACATAAGGCATGATAATTTGTATAAGGTATATAGGTCAGTTTGATAGATCATTTTGAAATAGACATGAGATAGGAGATTATGAATATGTAAATGTAATATGATGTGAAATACATCAGAGAGATCGTGTATGTGAGGAAATTCATGTAAGGGTTATTTCGGTAAAGCGTTTAGGGTTTCAGACCGGAACAGACAAAGCTTAAACCGAAACTGTATTAAGGCATAGAAGATGCTATCTTAGAAGTTAAACACTTCTCCAGATTATAGTCTGGATTTATATGTAGTTAGTGAGGCTCCTTTTGTGATTGAGAAGTGTGCTCTAGGTTGTAAGCCTTCCTGCAAGTCCAGGCCCCTCATATTTTGTAATATCTCTTCATATTGCCAGTGGATTGATATTGTTGGTCACAAATCCCACCGTGGTTTTTCCTCTTTGAGGTTTTCCACATATAAATATATGTGTTATGGTTCTCATTTATGTGTTTGGCTTATTGGTTGCTTTACTTCTTTCAATTTTGTATGTACCGGTATACCGGTTGGTGTATGAATGTTTTAGTAAGGCCAAAATTAATCACTCTGGTATAACATTGGTTCATACCCCCCCCCTCTCAGTGTTATTAGATTCCAACAATTGGTATCGGACCCTTGTGTCTTGGAGGAAGTTTAATAGCTTGAGGAAGATCTTGGAACCAGAATCCATGGATATGGCTTTAGAGAACAAAACTTGAGATCACGCTTGAAGATAATGGTGTTGAAAGGTTGAAGAGCTTAAAGATACAATATGAATTGAATTCTGCTAAGGAATTCATTCTTGTCCTTAAAGAGAGGCTATCATTTGTTCAATCTAGGAGGAAGGAAGTTTTGCAAAGTCAGAATGATGAAGAGAAAGATGCACTTAAGGAACAATGTTAGAAATTGAGTGAGGAGAAATTGAGTAGAGGTCAAGGACTACCCCAGGCCAATTTTCAAGTGATATCCACATGTGGCTATCCTACAAGATTCAATTGGAGCATTTTCTCATGTTCTGGAGGTAGTTGTCTATGTAGAAGATGTTAGGGCATATATTCACTGTCACATTGAGGACTTGGGAACTTCTGAAATTAAGGGTATGTATATGAGTGAGCTGATGGGAGAATATAGAAAGATCAAACCGGCATACAAGCATATTGAAGACCTAGGGTTTACTGACATTCTCGATATTTCAAAATTTGAAGATGAAATAATCAAATATATTTTGAGTAGAGTACATGGGTAATTTATATGGTTAAACAGACCTTACAAAATCACCAAGGAATCCATCTGAGCAATCATTGGTTTACAATCGACTGGGCAACATCTAGACAAGAAGGTTTCAAATGATTTCGTGAACAAGATCACCAGTGCGGCATCTGACAGGAGATCCATGAGAGTGAGCACTATTACCAACACAGACATCATATTCGGTAGCATGATCATCGGGTATAAGGTAACTCAGTCGAACCAACTAAATTTTGTTTCTATTTCATTCATTTTAGCTGCATATAAAATGATGAGAGAAGATGTAAAATTGGATCTATGTGGTTGGATGCTAGATGAGTTGTTAATAAACCTAGGAAAGATTAAGGGTGAAAAGAAGGGTACATTCTGGTATGGCAACTTGATAGTTTGCTTGATGTTATATTTCATGAATGATACACCCATCTTTGGTAAAAGGTAGTGGTCATTTGACATCTCGGTAGGGAGACAATTGAAACAATCAATTTTTGCCTTAGGAAGTCAAAGAGATGATAAGGTATGGGGATATTTCAACGCATTCCAGAAATCTTTGAGGTCTAGGGTAAGGGTACCTGAGCATATTGTAGAAAAATATTCAACTGACATATGCTTGGTAAAGAAGGATGAAACACTTATAGAAGCAGTTAAGCCCTGAAAGATTTGGATTGAAGAAATAGGCTATGAGGTGGATGCTCAGATTCTTGATGCCTATGCAAAAAAGTTGATTGATACACCAATTGATGAGGCAGAGAAGCCCTATGGTACTGTACAATAGAAAACACAAGAGGTTGAAACAAAGTTCAACCAGAAGAAAAGAGAGAAGCGGGAAGCGAAAGCAAGCAAATTTGTGGAGAAAGTCTCAAAGGACATTAAAGCATTAATTGGTGTTGTCCCAGAGAAAATCAGGAAGAGGAAGAATCCTAAAATACATATTGAGCCTATTACTATTGAATCAGAATCTAAGGATGACGCACCATTGGCATTTAAGAGTGTTGTTAGGAAGAAAACAGAGGAAACTAAGGTTGAAGCTAAGAGGCAACCAGTTAGGAAGGTTAAAATTAAAATACCGGCACAAAAGCAAGCACCAAAGGCAACACCTCAGCTACATCTGGTACTGCAAAGAGGAAGAAGAAGAATGACACTGATTCGGGTAAGGTTTCACCTAAAACTTGTGCAGAATTAGTAGATGAAATCACTAAGGATGGCATGTTAAATAATGTACATTTCTACTATGATCATTTAGAAGAGGATGAACAAAGAGAGGTAGAGGAAGCAATCTTGTTATACTTGGATATTTATAAGAAAGCCTTAATAGAAATTGAAAATCAAATACCGGCTGAGTTGTATAATATGCTAGATGCTAGAAGACTGTCAGCTATGCAAGAAGATAAGCATATTAAAATTCAAGAGCTATTATCTATTGGTGTTACTATTGCTCTAGATAATGGAAAAGACACTTGAGGTGGCAGATAGAAAAGTTTTTAATAGAAAACATACAATAACTAGTTTGATTCTAGGAAGAGTAAATGAAATAATAAAGGAGACTTAAAAAGCATGGGTTAAATTTCTTGGAGAGAACAGGGGATTCTTTACTTCACCGGAAACCAAGACAAACACTGTAGATACCCTAGTTGAAGGAAAAGGAAAGGGGATTATGGGTACTTCACCCTTAGTTTTGAAAAATATTAAGATAGTGGAAATTGAGCCCCCAATAAATATAGATGTATAGAAAAATATTGAGATACCGGTTAATACAAAGAGTGAACAAGTTAATGTTGTACAAGATACTAATATTGAGGATAATAGTCCTCTGGATACAAATGTACATGTTGAGGTTACAGTTCCTATAGAGGAACTGACAGTTACACAGACTGCACCAAGTGGCGAAGCCACCGGTGCAAGTGAGGAAGTTATAATGCATAATTCTTCAGAAGAGAAGAAAGGGGAATCCGGCAAGGAACTGGTAGTTGGTCCATCATTGTTGTCAATTGACACCTCATAGGTCAAAAACAAAAACAAAGCAAAGATGAGACCTACTGAACTCATGATGATGGCAACACAAAAACTAATGAAGGAGGGATCCACATATAAAGGGATTATTGATCAATCAATCACTGTTCTACATAGACTGGTCCCGGAGTGCAAGATTGAAAATGAAGTGAGCCCATCCAGCAAGCTTAAAATAATTACTAAGCATATTTCAAAGGATTTTCAATCCTTACAGCAAATTTCAAACCGGAAAGCACTAGAGAGGTTTAATCAGGCTAAGAGAACTGCATTTGATCAAGCAATTGAATCTGGGAAGAAGAAGATTCATGAGAAGCTGAAACTAATAGAAAATTCTTTGAAGAAATGTACAAATATATATAGGGTATGTTGTAACACTAATATACTTACAGCTGATGTGGATAAGAAGATAAAAGAACTTTAGGAGAAAATTGCAAATATAGATAATTCTTTTGACCGATTGATTTCATTTACTACATCAATTGATGGTCAAATTATGATTTTGGAGAACCAGATTTATGTTCTTGAGAAGGAAAGAGACAAAATAATAAGAAGAGATAGAAGTCTAAGATGCTTGGTGAGTCCCCAGTTGGATTCACTCATTGTACATAAGAAAGAATGCATGGATATGATGGGAAATCCCACACCGGTAGAGGTAAATGAGAAAGAGTCTTTTGCACATATATTGAGTGGACTTGTATCTATTTCCGGCACATTCAAAACACATTGGGATACTTATCTTGAGCTAGTAGAGAAGGCTTATCCAAAAGTTTTGAAATTTGTTAAGTTTCGATAAGACATTTTGGGATATTCATTGTACAGTTCTTTTTCTTTGACATTATTTTTAGAATTTTTGATGGCATTGATGTCAAAGAAGGAGTGATATAGATGTGAAAAAGAATAAAAAGAGTTGTATACATTAGGAGGAGTTATGCAGATATGGGATTTATAGTTATGGAAATATGGATTTTGTATTAATGGTTATTCAGCTCAGGGGGAGCAAAGCAGGATGAAACCAGCAGATCAAACCTTGACCATTTTTCACATGAGTGTTGCCATCAATGCCAAAGGGGGAGATTGTTGGTAGCTGACACTCAATTGGTTGGTTTCACTATGTTGTCATTGACGGCAACATGGTATTGTGTTTCAGATTCATGTTTTTGTTTAGTTATGTACCAGCAGGCACTTCACAGATACTACATCGGCACCGGCAGGACAGAAGGATTTATTTGGTTATCAGCAATGTAGGCTGACATGGTTTAGTAAAGGTTATCGGTATTGGAGGCTGACATATCTTGGATCCGACATCGGCAATTGATTTTAATAGTTATGCATTTATGTTATCTAGCCGACATGTAATTTGATATTGTATATATCTTTGTAAGTTGACATAAGGCATGATAATTTGTATAGGGTATATAGGTCATTTTGATAGATCAATTTGAAATAGATATGAGATAGGAGATTATGAATATGTAAATATAATATGATGCAAAATATATCAGAGAGATCATCGTATATGTGAGGAAATTCATGTAAGGGTTGTTTTGGTAAAGGGTTTAGAGTTTCAGACCAGAACAGACGGAGCTTAAACCGGAACTGTATTCAGGCATAGAAGATGTTATCTTAGCAGTTCAAAACTTCTCCAGATTATAGTCTGGATTTATATGTAGTCAGTGAGGCTCCTTTTGTGATTGAGCAGTGTGCTCTAGGATGTAAGACTTCCTGAAAGTGCAGGCCCCTCATATTTTGTAATATCTCTTCATATGGCCAGTGGATTGATATTGTGGGTCACAAATCTCACTGTGTTTTTTCCTCTTTGAGGTTTTCCATATATAAATATGTGTGTTATGGTTATCATTTATGTGATTGGATCATTGGTTCCTTTACTTATTTCAATTTTGTATGTACTCATATATCGGTTGGTGTATGCATGTTTTAGTAAGGCTGAAACACTAATTCACCCCCCCCCCCTCTCAGTGTTATTAGATTCCAACATAAACGACATGCAAAAATAAAGTAAAATATGATCCAAAAGAAAAAAGAAAAATCCAAAAGGCCACAAAGACCCCAAATCAAAAAGAAAGGTCTAAAAGGGTGCAAAGGCTTATAAATCAAAAAGAAAAATTCAAAAGGCCACAAAGGCCCATCAAGCAAAAATAAAACACAAAAACCATGTGGATTCCTAAATTCCTCATAGAAGTGTTGCATCCCAAAGAAAAATCAAAGTTGGCATCCAAAATTTCTATTCCAAAAGTTTCTTTCATTCATAAATCCACTATCTTAAATCCTCCATCTCCCCCTCTATCCATCTTGAGTCCTTATATTCCAAACCATATCCACTCTTCCATCAACACTTCAAAATCCAAAATCCTTGTTTTCTCCATCACTCCACCACTCCTCAAGGTGTGTGCCAATGTTGATCTTGTTGACATTTCCACCCACTCATACACAATTATTCCAACACCCCATCTCTTATCCAACACTTATTTTCCAACCTTCCATCCCTTTCATCCAATCATTTTCATAAATATGTCCCCCTTTGCATCTACTCATCCATCTTGTCTCCTTACCAATGCCTTTGAGCACACCTTCAATATCTATGATACATTGAAGCACATTTTCCAAGCATGCTATTCAAGGGACTTGAAGCTTGAGTTGATCCCCCATCTCCTATCATGTGTCCATAATCTTCCAAGTCCACTTATCCATATCCTTGTCCTTATTCCTCTCAATCCAAAGTATTCCCAAAAAGAAAAAAAAATTAAAAAAGAAAAAAAGAAAAAGAAAAAATAAAAAAATAAAAAAGGAAAAAAGGAAAAAAGAGTAAAAAAAATAAAAGGAAAAAGGAAAAAAAAAAAAATTTAAAAGAAAATTAAAGAGAAATAATTTGTTCTCTGGTGAAAACCACTTCAATGGCACCTTGGGAAATTACCATGATGAAAACCTGACAAACAGGCATCATGAGTAATCCATAATCCTCTTGCATTCTACACTTGAGGGCAAGATCCATCCATGTTATCCTACCTATTGCATATGCCATTTACCCTCATCCCCTATCCATCATCCTACCTACATCCATCTTCCCTTTTCCACCTTTTATCTTGACAAGTCCAATGTCTCCAAAAACATCATGTATCCTATCTCCTTCACCTTATCCACAACCTTCAGTCCATATTTCTTATCTTGTTCATGTCATGCCCAAACTTTTGGGCAAGAACACAAACAACAAAAAAAAAAATTTGAAACACTTAATTTACATGCAACCTATGTTTATACAATTGTGACAACTAAACAAGTTGCTCCATACGTAATCTTAAATGATATTAACTTGGATTTTCTAAGCGAGCGATGAATTAAAACTTAACTAGGAGCCTTGGGATTCGATATAACCCCTAGGCATAACAATCACGATAACTCTTGTTGACAAGCAGAATAATTTAATATCATAAGGTCAATAATAAATTCTCACAAATGTCCTTTTCTTTACAGATGCGAACTATATTACTTAATCAGATCAACCTCCACTACATAGACATTAGTATAATTATTTGATTCAATAGTTAGTCCTCTAAGTAAAGGTATGTTAAGTATTCCCCAATACATAAAACTTATAACCTCTTTATTGTAACTTATTTAATCCTTATATCTTTTAATTCAATGTTAACACGATTTCCATGAATTAATATTAATTAATAGAGTAAATAAATTTAAAGTGCCAAACGTCATTATAATAGTTAATTTTTTTTAAATGAGAAGTCACATTAGGGAGAAATTCATTGAGAGTATCTCGCCCATTGACTTATTTTATAGATAAATTATACCACAACAATACCCAATCACTTGATTCGATAATGTTCATTAAATACCCCTCCTATACCTTGAAAATTTCCAACAAAAGTATTTGATTAACTTAATTCAAGCTACAGTATAATATTCCTCCGAACATTAGGTATTAGATATTTAATACACGATATTTAAATTTCTTCTAGGTTTTATATCTAATCGATCAACCTTATAAAATTTCCATTAAATAACTCTTTTAATAAATTTACTCAAGGGAAGTACATTATTTCTCTAAAGATAATTAATCTCCAAAACTAATAAATATAGTCATCCAAAATATTATTTTTATTTTTATTTTTAATTCAATCAATCTTCTATTTAAACTATTCCCTTTAATTCACCTTTCACTATATATAAATCATTAAAGACCAACCCAAATGAATATATGGGAAAAAGCTCAAGAAAATGACATTAACCCATTTCAAACTTTTAAAAACACTACACCCATTTCCCCCTCCTTTTTCTCTCCTCTTTTTTTTTTAATATATTTACAATAATACCCCTTTTTAACCCTAACTAGGGTTTTCTTTCTCTTATATCTCCCCCTTATTTCTATCCCCCTCAAAACTTACCCTAACTTGCCCCTAACCCTAGATCGGATTAGGGTTCCACCATGGAGTAATTTTTTTATGGTGGCTATCTTTGTTTGTGTTTGCAGGTTGGGATGATACCCGTGGCGAGTTTAATGTTCGAAGGAGAGAGCGGAGGAAACAGAGGCGGCAGCGCCGAAAGGGAGGGCGGCACCGAAGGGGAGAGCGGCACCGAAAGGTCGGGCGGCGCTCAGGATTCGGGCGGGGCTCACATTGCGCACAGAGGTTGCAGGAGACGACCATGCCGCAAACACAGGGATACCCCTGCGGCTGTGGGGATGGCTACCCACAGACCACGGAGCCAAGGCTCCGTGACTGTGGGCAGCCTCCTCACAGTCGCAGGGTTAAGCCTGCGGCTGTGGGCGGCCGTAGCCCCCGCACCCTGCCACAAGGCCGAACCCTTATTGCCTTCCTCCTTTTTTTTTATATATATTTTTTTTTTAAATTTTATTTTATTTTTTTTATTGTTTTGTTGTTGGCAAGAAACGAAACTAATTAAATGCAAGTGTTTAAATATATATATATATAACAAGCATACATGAATATATTCTCTTTTATATTTTTGTCAAGAAGTAATTATATTATGTATAAATGTGGCAGTCTGATCAAGGGATATAACAGTCACTAATTTAGAGGCTATTTATTTAAATTTGTTTAATACATTTGTTTAATCAATCTGACTTAAACTCAAATATAAGGGCTAATTTATTTAACCTGATTAAACAAGATATCAAATGCTTGCACCAACTTAATGAAAAGATTTTCTTGGGAAAATACAGCAGCTTAGTATTTCATATTAAAACCTTTGCCTTTACTTAAGTAAAATATATATATACATGCATTTTTATGTGGTTACAGATACATATCCATAGCATAGAGCATGCTAATCTCAAATAATCAAAAATAGAAATAAAACTCATTTTGTTTTGTCACATATAGTTTCCTTTTGGTGAAAAGCAACAACATTCAGTTTTATATACTTTCCACAAATCTGATTTTTTTTTGTTTTTCTTTTTTTATAAGCACTAACAGCAAGCTCTAATGTGTTTCTCTCATTTACTAAGTCTAGATGCTAACTTAAGAAGCAAAGTATTAACTTTAAATCTACTTTCTGCAGTAATTAAAAGAGGAAATGACAGAATTAATTATACTACAACAGCATTAATAAAACTAACATATCATTTAAAAACCCCATTTTTTTTGTGTTAAGTTAGATAGAATATAATATTCATATTAAGGGAATGTAACCATGTAAGCATTTTGGAACTAAACCAATATAACTAAGAGGCCATTCTCAGCTCATTAATTCACATGTTATTGCTAATTTAATTATCTACATTATTTTCATTATGCATAGTAGAAAGGTTAGACCCCCCCTTTTTTTTTTCTTTTCTTTTAAAATTTAATAAGGATACAACAAATATTATAGGAACCCATTCCATAAATAACACCCTTTTTTTTTTCTTTTCTTTTAAAATTTAATAAGGATACAACAAATATTATAGGAACCCATTCCATAAATAACACCCTTTTTTTTTTCTTTTCTTTTAAAATTTAATAAGGATACAACAAATATTATAGGAACCCATTCCATAAATAATACCCTTTTTTTTTGCAAAAATAACTTAATAGGAATTACATTTCTTTTAAAAGCATATAGAATACAAAGTAGTCAATATTACAAAAGGGTGTGATACCCAACTAAAATAAATACACTCCTTTCTTTTTTTGAAAATAAATACATTCTTTTTGAACTATTTCTTCAACATAGAACAGCAACTAATCCCTTCTCTTTTCTTTTCCATGCCAAGCAACCTGCAATAAAATTACAACTTTGACCATGGAGGGCTCACCTCCCAGCCTAGGCTTACTAGAAGCCACCCCCGAGCTTGGAGAACCAAGCACTAGACGGGTTACAAACAAACAAACAACACAAAAAATAAGGCAACACTCCACATACATCTTCCCATCCCAAGCTACACTTTCACCACATCTTGTGATGATCTTTCCACAGGTGGAAGTGGACCAAGTACCATTGGGGAGATCGCAAGCTTAATACAACTCAAGCCACCTCATGGCAAAACAAAATACAACAAATTTCCCTTCCACACCTTATGCCCCCCCAAAGGCATCAAAGCCATATTTCCTCCCCTTATGACCCCCAAATGCATACACAAGGCTATGCAGCAAGGGTCACAAAGGACACCCTTGAGAATCACTCTCCATAAGGAGAGCCTCTCACCCAAGGCTGTCATGCTTCTTCCACCCCAAGACCATCCTACTCTCCCAAGAGTAGGAGATCTTGGACACTCCCAAAACAAGAACACATAAACAAAGAACATGGGAATGAAAACTCACATTTTTCTCCTACAACAAATTACATATACACCTCTTTTCATGCAAGCATTTCTTTCTTTCAAAAACAACATAAACAACATAAACAAAAGGAAGTAAAACCAACCTTAATCTGCCAATAGGTATGTTAGACTTAATTGGGGATGAGCTGCCCAAAATCCACACAAAACTTCTACCAACCCTTCCCCAAAATTCTATCCTACAACTGAATTTCAAAAATTGCATAATCTCCAACAATGGAGAGTGGGTGATTACTCACTAAGTCCCTAATCCTTGCCTAAGAAGGCCTCTCACACACTTCCCAACCCCTTGGGTGAGGTGAGAGTTCCCATTGGTTGCTCTTCCCAACCTCTTACACATTACTAAAACTGGAAAGGGAAAAGGTGAAAGAAGATGGGGAAGAGAGTTTGACATAAAAGGGGAAGGTTGTCTATCCTAGGAGGGACCTTCTAAGTTGAATTTTCGCTCACCTTGGAAAAACCACTTTTTGAGGTGACTTAACAATCACATGGGAGAAGTCACATGTTTCAAAATACCCCTAACCCATAGGTATACCCTTTGGACCTTTGGAAAAGCCCTAAAACTGACCCTAGGAGTCCATTTAACCCCTTAGAAACCCAACTGAAGTTAACCTACGGGTCCAACCTGAGTTGACCACTCCCAAGACTCCCTACCCAAGGCAAATTTGGGACCACACTCATTTGTTTGAATGGCTTTGGTAGAAGCAAAACTCCCTCCAAGAGACAAGTCAAAATCAATGACACTAATCATCACATGTGTCAAGTGACACAATAAAATACAATATAAAAATCACACATGGAATTTGTCTCTTGTAGGTTTACACAATTAAATAAAATCAAATTAACACACATGCATAATTTACTTCACGAATAAAATACATTACAAACGGGGTGTTGTCTCTCCAAATAGACAACCCCTGGCTTAACAAATGTACATTGGTCTAGGTTTGGTTCTCCATATTTATTCCATGGTCACATGGATAATTTTTCCTGCGCATCTCAATTTACACATTAGTAATTTCAAGTGATCACAATTATACATAATTAGATACATAGATTTCATTGCACATCAAACACTCATACATTTGACAATAATAATTCAATATCTCATTCATTTAAATTCGATTCCACATAAACAATTATCGTAATTCTCAAAATTGAACCATTCATAAAATAAGCATCATTTTTCTATCATCAAAATGAAGTCCTGCAATTCCAATAATGACATTCACCATTTCAAAGTAATTCTATGCTAGCAACATATAAAGTTTCATAATCAGCAAGCATAAAATAAAGCATCAACATATGTCAATGTGATCCAAATCATGGAATCACATAGGTTTTCAAATTCATAACACATCAAAATGTACACCACAAGGTGAAATGATTCTATAACTTGGTTCAATTATTTTTCTCACCAGTCTATCTATCTAACATAGCCCATCCTATTTAATTATAGCATTTATTAATAGGAGCAACCATGGTCACTATGTTAATCAAAGCTTGATTGGGGAGGGGCCTTACATCCTCCTCCCCTAGAGTTCGACTTACTCCTGGAAGTCGTATGAGTAAAATACGAAATAGGGACATAACATTTCCTATAATTTCCATAAGTTACTCTAAATCTTATCTTGCCTACTAGAAGGGTGAAATACCCAAAACCATCTTATTATTGTAAATAGCGTGCTATCTTCATAAGGTTAAATTCTTTGTATTTTTATTACATTTTCCTTCGATCTCAGGTAAGTGTTCACAAAAGCTATCTTCCCACAAATTACATTAATGCTCCATCCAATTTATTTCAATAATACACATCAACTCCCGAATCAAGGTTACACATAATAATTTACTTATTTAATTTCTAGGTGTCATACTTATTAAGGTTTCGTCTAAACATGTTTATCCTGCTACAATTGTCATCCATGCTTGCCACTAAGGAAAATTGACATCACAGTTTATTCATAATGAATCTACTTATTTTACATTAAGGTGCCTCATAAAGGGGTTAATTACATATTTGGCAAACCACCCTAGGAGTATGATTTCTTCCAACATCCTTAGGCAACAGGGAATAATCCAGTCCACGTTCTTCATGCCCGCCCTTATATAGGGTAGTTTTCCACCACTAGGGCTTACAATGTTTATACTTCTAGGCACCAAGGTTTAAGTTTCATAGGGTACACTATTCGCAAAACCCAAACATTAAGGTATATAACCAATCCCATTCTAAGGGAGTGATGAAAATTAATAATACTTATTTTGGATCTCATCCACACGATCATCTCCTTACACATGCCAATTTTTACCAGTCTGCAATTTTCATTACTGTCACGATTTCATTACGCCTAGATCACACATCTTTTGTTATAAATTTTCTCTCTTAGATTACTCGCAATTAATTTTACTTAGGAGGATATTCCTTTCTATACCTTATTTCGTAATAACCTTCTTTGTTTATTCTACGCGCCTAATTTCACTCCTTGCGGTATTCTCCCTTGACACACTATCAGTGGTTCAATGAACATGATAGATATTACACAAATCATATTCTAGGGCTAGTTATAGCAACCAACAAAATGACCACTTGACACTTTAAAAGATCAAAATAAAAGTTACTTTGCCAAGTCCAATCAAGCAGGAAAATGCCGGCAATCGAAATATATTAAAACTAGCAACATGGCAAGTGCCATAGCTCCAATATAAAGAAACATAAATTTAGTGGTCCTTTCATCCGCAAAATAAAATATAAAATATAAAAGAAAGTACTAGCCCCTAGGTCACAATATACTTTTCAAAGAAAGTCAAAAATACTGTCGAAACAAAACTTGACACAAGATGACCATACTAGCCATACTATAGGGAGTAACCACAGCACATCACCCAAGATCACGTGTCCTGGGTGTGTTAGGAAGTGATTATTAGACTCTTGAGGTTCTTAGATCATCTATATTTCTTTATTATTTATGAAATATTTTACACGCAAAAGATTGCAATCGTACTCTAGATCCTGTTCCATTTTAACCTTCACGTACTTACTATTTCAAGCAACACTTTCCGATAAAATCCACTATCTATTTAGGGTTATTTACATTCATAATTATATTCTAATCGGTGATTGCACTAACTCTACCATTCTCCGTCCATTCCTCTTGGACTTCCATCACTTATCTTAATGTGCTAAACCTTGGTTCAATGTTACGTGTAGCTCAAGCATCGACACTTTCGTGTCTTACACTCACGGTTGATAGTTCAGTACAAAATCGACACTTGTTTACTTAGAACCACTTAGGATTCATATAATGCAATCATATAATTTTACTAGGGACCTCATTTGTCTCCTTAGCACCTTATGCTAGCTCCTAGAATTTTCGCCTCTAATCATGCATTTATTCTCGTCAATAAGGAGTATGTTGCCAAATTTACTAACACGTTATGGTTAAGAACCATTTGGGGTGGAATATTTGTCAAGTACGATCAATATTGCTTGACAACTAATTCCTACACATTTCATGATAGATTTTCAAACAACGCAGAGGGTTTGGCTTATTCTCTTCTACTTAACTTATGCAACTTGTGAATACAAGGGGGGGGGTGCATACTCGTGAAGTGGCCCACACCCACCCTTTTGTTAACATAGGGTAAAAAGGGAGTTATCTTTTTTCCATATTACTTATTTATATTTACCTACCAGTCAATTCTGACACACCATAACTTACGTTTTCCTTCAATCTTACATAAACCACCTTATCAACATAACGTTTAGTTTACCCAATTATGGTATAACCAATGTCTTAAGACTCCCACAATATATAGGTTCTTCCTTAGCCAACCACATGGCTTGGCTCCCTATTATTGTTCTCGTAAAAGAAAATTAGACTGCCAACTATTTCTTATTAAAACCTGGGTATTATAAACTACTATACCATCTTTCCTTAAGCCCTTTTCCAACTGCATGTTGTTTCATCCATTCTTAATGTTTCCGCATACTTTCACACCTGAGTGTCATAGTTTACAAACATACTTCGGTTGTGCCAAGTAGTTAAATTGTGTTCCATAATGTCTTGCACCTAGCTACTAGTCATGATTTGGTTGCACTTTTCTCCTTAGGTTCTGAACGGATATAAGTTAATCATTCCTAGGTTATTAGACCATGATTCTTCTATACTCTTTGAACTCCAATAGGCATTTTGTATGATTCCCAAATCGGCTCTACTTTCCTTGCATTATAAAAATTTCTCTAAGGTTATCTTCCTATAAGGGAACTAGTTGTGGCTTTACTTTGCTTGCTTCCCAAATTATATAACTATGGATGAACTTAGGGTTTATTGCAATTATGTGTTTTAACCCAAGAATTTCATGTCTCCTTCATCATTTAATTCATCTATAATATTACTAGGGTCCACTTATCAAGGAGGTTGTCATTCATCATTTTAGTCCTTATCTTCAGGGTTATACAACCCCAGCTTCCCTGCATTGTTACGAGAATTGTCTAACAATTGCTCTTGATAAGCATCCTAGCATGATCACACGCTTAAGGTACCTATTCACTAGGATAGGTTAATTCTTCTTTATGATATCCGCTAAAGTACCTATTAACTCTTCCTCATTGGTGCCTCAAATGTCGGCCCTGGTTCTCGAACCATCATAATTTCACGTAGCTCAAAAGTTAACTTGAACTGTCTCAATCTTAATTACCTTGTTTATTACATCTTCCTCTCATGTCTAACTAGCTTTCTTGACTTTCTATGTCAATAATATGCTTTGATGGATGATATTCTCTTAGATATCATTAAAGGTATTTTATTGAAGGACTACTCCTCATGCTTGGTTTGACTAGGGCAATTATTTCATTTAGTTTCCAATTGAATGGTAACCTTATAAGTACTAATGATCTAATTTTCTTTTTTTTTTTTTTAAACACCGAAAAATTCTTCATATAAATAATTAATTGATCTCGCAGCCTATAAGGTTTTATTTAAGCCATAAACATTATGACTAACAAGTTTCAAGTTTCAGGGCTTGTAGTGACCCTTGGAACCCCTTAAATTTATATGTGCTGATCTGTTGATTTAAAAGACTTTTACTTATGTTTTGCTTGCTATTTCAGAAGTTTTCCACCTAGGTGTTATTCTTCGAAACCATAGTTCGGTTCAACTAAATTATGAATGTAGCCCATGTTCACCAGTGTATGAACTTGGCTCTGATACCAAAATGTCATGCCCAAACTTTTGGGCAAGAACACAAACAACAAAAAAAAAAAATTGAAACACTTAATTTACATGCAACCTATGTTTATACAATTGTGACAACTAAACAAATTGCTCCATACGTAATCTTAAATGATATTAACTTGGATTTTCTAAGCGAGCGATGAATTAAAACTTAACTAGGAGCCTTGGGATTCGATATAACCCCTAGGCGTAACAATCACGATAACTCTTGTTGACAAGCAGAACAATTTAATATCATAAGGTCAAAAATAAATTCTCACAAATGTCCTTTTCTTTACAGATGCAAACTATATTACTTAATCAGATCAACCTCCACTACATAGACATTAGTATAATTATTTGATTCAATAGTTAGTCTTCTAAGTAAAGGTATGTTAAGTATTCCCCAATACATAAAACTTATAACCTCTTTATTGTAACTTATTTAATCCTTATATCTTTTAATTCAATGTTAACACGATTTCCATGAATTAATATTAATTAATAGAGTAAATAAATTTAAAGTGCCAAACGTCATTATAATAGTTAATTTTTTTTAAATGAGAAGTCACATTAGGGAGAAATTCATTCAGAGTATCCCGCCCATTGACTTATTTTACAGATAAATTATACCACAACAATACCCAATCACTTGATTCGATAATTTTCATTAAATACCCCTCCTATACCTTGAAAATTTCCAACAAAAGTATTTGATTAACTTAATTCAACCTACAATATAATATTCCTCCGAACATTAGGTATTAGATATTTAATACACGATATTTAAATTTCTTCTAGGTTTTATATCTAATCGATCAACCTTATAAAATTTCCATTAAATAACTCTTTTAATAAATTTACTCAAGGGAAGTACATTATTTCTCTAAAGATAATTAATCTCCAAAACTAATAAATATAGTCATCCAAAATATTATTTTTATTTTTATTTTTAATTCAATCAATCTTCTATTTAAACTATTCCCTTTAATTCACCTTTCACTATATATAAATCATTAAAGACCAACCCAAATGAATATATGGGAAAAAGCTCAAGAAAATGACATTAACCCATTTCAAACTTTTAAAAACACTACACCCATTTCCCCCTCCTTTTTCTCTCCTCTTTTTTTTTTAATATATTTACAATAATACCCCTTTTTAACCCTAACTAGGGTTTTCTTTCTCTTATATCTCCCCCTTATTTCTATCCCCCTCAAAACTTACCCTAACTTGCCCCTAACCCTGGATCGGATTAGGGTTCCACCATGGAGTAATTTTTTTATGGTGGCTATCTTTGTTTGTGTTTGCAAGTTGGGACGATACCCGTGGCGAGTTTAATGTTCGAAGGAGAGAGCGGAGGAAGTGGAGGCGGCGGCGCCGAAAGGGAGGGCGGCACCGAAGGGGACGGCGGCACCGAAAGGGAGGGCGGCGCTCAGGATTCGGGCGGCGCTCACATTGCGCACAGAGGTTGCAGGAAACGGCCATGCTGCAGACACAGGGATACCCCTGCGGCTGTGGGGATGGCTACCCACAGACCACAGAGCCAAGGCTCCGTGACTGTGGGCGGCCTCCTCACAGTCGCAGGGTTAAGCCTACGGCTGTGGGCGGCCGTAGCCCCCGCACCCCGCCACAGGGCCGAACCCTTATTGCCTTCCTCCTTTTTTTTTTATATATATTTTTTTTAAAATTTAATTTAATTTTTTTTATTGTTTTGCTGTTGGCAAGAAACGAAACTAATTAAATGCAAGTGTTTATATATATATATATATATATATATATATATATATATATATATATATATATATATATATATATATATATAACAAGCATACATGAATATATTCTCTTTTATATTTTTGTCAAGAAGTAATTATATTATGTATAAATGTGGCAGTCTGATCAAGGGATATAACAGTCACTAATTTAGAGGCTATTTATTTAAATTTGTTTAATACATTTGTTTAATCAATCTGACTTAAACTCAAATATAAGGGCTAATTTATTTAACCTGATTAAACAAGATATCAAATGCTTGCACCAACTTAATGAAAAGATTTTCTTGGGAAAATACAGCAACTTAGTATTTCATATTAAAACCTTTGCCTTTACTTAAATAAAATATATATATACATGCATTTTTATGTGGTTACAGATACATATCCATAGCATAGAGCATGCTAATCTCAAATAATCAAAAATAGAAATAAAACTCATTTTGTTTTGTCACATATAGTTTCCTTTTGGTGAAAAGCAACAACATTCAGTTTTATATACTTTCCACAAATCTGATTTTTTTTTTTTTTCTTTTTTTATAAGCACTAACAGCAAGCTCTAATGTGTTTCTCTCATTTACTAAGTCTAGATGCTAACTTAAGAAGCAAAGTATTAACTTTAAATCTACTTTCTGCAGTAATTAAAAGAGGAAATGACAGAATTAATTATACTACAACAGCATTAATAAAACTAACATATCATTTAAAAACCCCATTTTTTTTGTGTTAAGTTAGATAGAATATAATATTCATATTAAGGGAATGTAACCATGTAAGCATTTTGGAACTAAACCAATATAACTAAGAGGCCATTCTCAGCTCATTAATTCACATGTTATTGCTAATTTAATTATCGACATTATTTTCATTATGCATAGTAGAAAGGTTAGACCCCCCCTTTTTTCTTCTTTTCTTTTAAAATTTAATAAGGATACAACAAATATTATAGGAACCCATTCCATAAATAACACCCTTTTTTTTTTTTTTTTTTTAAATTTAATAAGGATACAACAAATATTATAGGAACCCATTCCATAAATAACACCCTTTTTTTTTCTTTTCTTTTAAAATTTAATAAGGATACAACAAATATTATAGGAACCCATTCCATAAATAACACCCTTTTTTTTTGCAAAAATAACTTAATAGGAATTACATTTCTTTTAAAAGCATATAGAATACAAAGTAGTCAATATTACAAAAGGGTGTGATACCCAACTAAAATAAATACACTCCTTTCTTTTTTTGAAAATAAATACATTCTTTTTGAACTATTTCTGCAACAGAGAACAGCAACTAATCCCTTCTCTTTTCTTTTCCATCCCAAGCAACCTGCAATAAAATTACAACTTTGACCATGAAGAGCTCACCTCCCAGCCTAGGCTTACTAGAAGCCACCCCCGAGCTTGGAGAACCAAGCACTAGATGGGTTACAAACAAGCAAACAACACAACAAATAAGGCAACACTCCACATACATCTTCCCATCCCAAGCTACACTTTCACCACATCTTGTGATGATCTTTCCACGGGTGGAAGTGGACCAAGTACCATTGGGGAGATTGCAAGCTTAATACAACTCAAGCCACCTCATGGCAAAACAAAATACAACAAATTTCCCTTCCACACCTTATGCCCCCCCAAAGGCATCAAAGCCATATTTCCTCCCCTTATGACCCCCAAATGCATACACAAGGCTATGCAGCAAGGGTCACAAAGGACACCCTTGAGAATCACTCTCCATAAGGAGAGCCTCTCACCCAAGGTTGTCATGCTTCTTCCACCCCAAGACCATCCTACTCTCCCAAGAGTAGGAGGTCTTGGACACTCCCAAAACAAGAACACATAAACAAAGAACATGGGAATGAAAACTCACATTTTTCTCCTACAACAAATTATATATACACCTCTTTTCATGCAAGCATTTCTTTCTTTCAAAAACAACATAAACAACATAAACAAAAGGAAGTAAAACCAACCTTAATCTGGCAATAGGTATGTTAGACTTAGTTGGGGATGAGCTGCCCAAAATCCACACAAACCTTCCACCAACCCTTCCCCAAAATTCTATCCTACAACAAAATTTCAAAAATTGCATAATCTCCAACAATGGAGAGTGGGTGATTACTCACTAAGTCCCTAATCCTTGCCTAAGAAGGCCTCTCACACACTTCCCAACCCCTTGGGTGAGGTGAGAGTTCCCATTGGTTGCTCTTCCCAACCTCTTACACATTACTAAAACTGGAAAGGGAAAAGGTGAAAGAAGATGGGGAAGAGAGTTTGACATAAAAGGGGAAGGTTGTCTATCCTAGGAGGGACCTTCTAAGTTGAATTTTCGCTCACCTTGGAAAAACCACTTTTTTAGGTGACTAAACAGTCACATGGGAGAAGTCACATGTTTCAAAATACCCCTAACCCATAGGTATACCCTTTGGACCTTTGGAAAAGCCCTAAAACTGACCCTAGGAGTCCATTTAACCCCTTAGAAACCCAACTGAAGTTAACCTACGGGTCAAACCTGAGTTGACCACTCCCAAGACTCCCTACCCAAGGCAAATTTGGGACCACACTCATTTGTTTGAATGGCTTTGGTAGAAGCAAAACTCCCTCCAAGAGACAAGTCAAAATTAATGACACTAATCATCACGTGTCAAGTGACACAATAAAATACAATATAAAAATCACACATGGAATTTGTCTCTTCTAGGTTTACACAATTAAATAAAATCAAATTAACACACATGCATAATTTGCTTCACGAATAAAATACATTACAAACGGGGTGTTGTCTCTCCAAATAGACAACCCCTGGCTTAACAAATGTACATTGGTCTAGGTTTGGTTCTCCATATTTATTCCATGGTCACATGGATAATTTTTCCTGCGCATCTCAATTTACACATTAGTAATTTCAAGTGATCACAATTATACATAATCAGATACATAGATTTCATTGCACATCAAACACTCATACATTTGACAATAATAATTCAATATCTCATTCATTTAAATTCGATTCCACATAAGCAATTATCGTAATTCTCAAAATTGAACCATTCATAAAATAAGCATCATTTTTCTATCATCAAAATGAAGTCCTGCAATTCCAATAATGACATTCACCATTTCAAAGTAATTCTATTCTAGCAACATATAAAGTTTCATAATCAGCAAGCATAAAATAAAGCATCAACATATGTCAATGTGATCCAAATCATGGAATCACATAGGTTTTCAAATTCATAACACATCAAAATGTACACCACAAGGTGAAATGATTCTATAACTTGGTTCAATTATTTTTCTCACCAGTCTATCTATCTAACCTAGCCCATCCTATTGAATTATAGCATTTATTAATAGGATCAACCATGGTCACTATGTTAATCAAAGCTTGATTGAGGAGGGGCCTTACAGTTCATTTCTTCCATCCATCATCCATTACCACCTTGATCTTGCTTATCCTACTTACACCCTTTCTCCATCCTCTCAAAATCCTACTCTTGATCATGATCAAAACATAGGGACGTATACTATTGAAACATGTTATCTCATCATTGGCTAGTCCTTAAAACTCAAATCTACCTCACTCCATAATAAGCTAGCTTCAGCCTTTTTGGTATCCATTTCCATCCCACCAGTCCCTTCATCCATTCATAATGTTCCATGCCTTGTTAGACATTAGGGGAAAATAAATACATATTACTTGAGAATAATTCTTGATATATGTCTTAAAAATCTTAAAAATTGGAAAATATCTTTAAAAAATCCTAAAAATTCGAACAAACAAAAAAAAATCTCAATCCATATCATCTCACCTTGCAATCAAACATCATCATAATACTTATCTGCCTATCGTAATAAATCTACACTTGCATTATTCCTCTCATCATTACCATAATCCACAATAAATTGTCCCTTTGTTATGACAATGACATTTCAGGATAAAACAAGCATTGCATCACAACATATTTATCCAAGATAAATTACCAGCTTATCCTATAGCCTAAACCAATCGATCCCCTCATCAATTTTATCCTACGTCTTTATCACACTATCAGCCTTTACGAACATATCAGTCCTAGAGCAAGCATCTTATCAATCAAAAAACAAGCATCTTATCTAAACATCAATCTATCCAGCCTTATCTTATCTAAAGCACATATCTTTTGGCAAGACAATCTAAATGGTTGTTGACTTTTTTGGTCAATGAATCTTTTCTTTGATCTTTTTCATGTCACGTTCTTATGCTACTCAAGGATATCCTCATGATTAGATGAGTGAGTATGGAACTCTGCATGGATTTTTGTTTGTTGTGTTTGTGGGATGTTTTTCATGAAGTTTTGGGGCAAGTGTTCATGGTGTCTATATTGGCACGTTTCATTTAGCATGGTCTTATATCCTCTGCAAATCAAGGGTCACCTAATGCTTTTCTACACGTAAATCGTCATGTTTTATGACTGTCACACATACCTCGACCATAAACATTAAACACCTTAGGATGGATGGAATCATTCCTTTCATGTAGTGTGTTTGTCTATACAAATTGGTATCATCTTCACCTAGGTCATTCTATGCCTTGGTGTATATCTATCTATTTACAAAAATCTAAAAACGCCCAATGATGAAAATAAGTACTTTTGTAAAGAAAGCTCGCTATCCTTATCTTCCTTATCTGCCCATCTCTTTTGCATATGTCAATCTATTCTCTCTTTTCTTCTAATCTATTCCTCCTATCCCCTTGATCTATCCATTTCCCATAGCCAACCTAACTTCTATTTTTTATTAACTTTTCTTCTACTCATCCATATTTCCTATCAACCATTTCCATCTAATCATCTATCTTTTGTCTTATATAGGATGTGTCCTTTCCAAAACCAGACTTAATCTAATCCAATCAATTCAATCAATCCAATAAATTTAATTAATCTAATCAATTCAATTAATCAAATCATAATAAATCTACAAATCACTCCAACCATCTTTCCAATCCAATCAAACCCATTTGCCTAATCAAACCCATTCATGTCATCAAGCTAACCATTCTTCTTTTTATTCATATAACATTCTTTTCTTTTGAGAGGTTAACCTTAAATTATTTTTTTAGCCAATCTCTCGAGGGGGCATCGTACCTCCTTATCTTGGTCCTTTGAAGCATATGAGCATACTCCTCTAAATATTTTCTTCTTCTTTGAAACAACGCTCAGAATCGCATCACCTCAAAGAAGGGAAAATTGTAGACACCAAAAATTAACATTCTTCTAATCATAATTGAATAATTTTTACTTATTTAAGAAACCTACTAATTATCCCCCTTTTGTATATTAATTAAGTAATATTATATTATTTAATTAATCCCATAATTAATTAATTAACTATTCTCGTCATTTTCTTTTAAAGTCCTTTTGTATTTAAATATTTTTTATTATTTAATTAATTAACTATTCCTCTATGGTCAAATAAATAAATCCATTTATCCTTTCACTCCTTAATCTGGTAAAAAGATAAATTGATAAGAGAGATGCAATGAGTGCTATGTGGACCATCCATTCTCATGAGAGATGTGTTCTTGTGAACCGTATGTGGACAATTCATTCTTATGAGAGATGGCTTCTTGTCAACCACTACTCATGAAACATGGGTCAATGAGTTTGACTCAAAATCTACACAGTTGAACCCGGATAGCAATATCATAAAAAGATAAATATTTGTTTACTTTTACCCCTTTCTCACGAAATTAAATAATTTTATTATTTAATTCTCCCTTTTTCCTCCACCTCTCCACTATCTTACAGTCGTCGCCACTTGTCCTCTGATTCCTTTCCCTAGATTCTCTACTAATCCACTCTCTTACACTTGATGTCACTTGTCCTTCTTCTTCCAACCTTCCATTGCCTTTGAATTC